>NC_135139.1:9696969-10000000 GCF_051014445.1 Colletes latitarsis | reverse complement strand
GCTGGAAACCGTTAGGAGGGGTCGCGATGAAATTTAGAACGCTTCTCCAAAGCAGATCGGCTTAAAATATCAGCTGTACGACATCACGAAATTTGTACCGAGAGGAAAGGCCGGTTGTCACAAACGTCAACTGTAAAATTTATAACATCTCGCTCGCACTTGCTATAGTATAATTTGTTGGGTGTATTTGTGCAAAAAAATGGTATATTCAAAAAAACGTAAATGGTAAAAACAGCAAAAATGTAAAATATGTTCGTTAATTTTTTGACGAATAGAGTTACAAGATTAATCAGAAGAAATTCGTAACTTTTTAAAAAGATTTCTTTTAATTCAAGCAGTGATTCCAAACTTTTGATCGATAATGTATGTACGTCGTGTTCAACTTATGTACGTGCCAGCACGCGTAATTTCACAAATGGTTGCCTTTTGTACATGGTCTCGTAAATATGCAAAATTACACGAACGATTGAACGGTATTCGCGCCTCTCGGAGCAATTCTCGCCGACCGCGGAAAATCATCATCAGGCCAAGTATTCCGAATTGTTGCCGGAGAAACGCTTTTTTCGACGATGGTTCTCAATTGGTACTCCGTAGCAGAGTTGACAATTTAAAATCTTGGTTCTAAGCCAAAATAAGAAAAATAAACTTATTCTTTTATTATTCTATTATACAGGGTATTCGGCCACCCTTGGGAAAAATATTAATGGGAGATTCTAGAGGCCAAAATAAGACGAAAATCGAGAATATCAATTTCTTGATTGAGGCTTTGTTAAAAAGTTATTAAAAAATTAAATTTAAAAATTTCAAATCATTAACGGAAAAATTATTTTCAGCTGCGCGGGTCAATTACAATCATTTATTGTGAATAGACATACCCTCGAAATCCTAACCGTCTTCGAGAAAAAAATTCATTACCGAAAATCTAATGTAAGGCCAGAAATGCTTCAACGAAATTTCATGCGAATATTTAAAATGTCATAACTCCTGAACCAATTGGACGATTTTAAAGTTTAAAAAAGCAAACTACGCATATTTTGGTGTAGAATATGTAGAAATTCCAAAAATATTTGGAAAGTTGCTTCTTAACCCCGTAAAGTTAGAAAACCCCATAAAAATGGCCCAATTTTCAAACAGCCATAACTCGAACAATAGTGAATGGATCTCATTGAAACTTTTTTCTGAAGTGGAGCCCATGGATACCTACAAAAAAGTATTAAACAATTTTTCCATACAGTGTCAACCCAAGAAATGAAACATGAAAAACGAATTTTTTAAGAAAAGTCGACAGGTGCCTAATTTTTCGACGAAAAAAAAAAAATTTCAAATCGTTTTGGAAAAATTATTTTCAGTTGCGCAGGTCAATTACAATAATTTTTGGTGAATACATATACCCCCGAATTCCTAAGCATTTTCGAGAAAAAAATTCATTACTGAAAATATAATGTCTGACCATAACTGTCTGTTACCCTGAAAATTGAAAAGTTTCAAATCATTCTAAAAAAATTATTTTTAGCTAGAGGGCTTAATTACAATCATTTTTGGTGAACAGACATATCCCCAAAATCCTGCCCACTTTTGAGAAAAAATTCGAGTATGTGGACAAAGTCGACAAAATTAAAAAATTTCAAATCATTCTGGGAAAATTGTTTTTGATGCTGGGGTCAATTGCAATCATTTTTGGTGGATACACATACTCCTGAAATCCTACGTACTTTCGAGAAAAAAAATTCTTTACCGAAAATATACTGTGGCCGGAAATGTTTCTATAACATTTGGTTTATATAACAGGTTTGGCCGAACACCCTGTTTAACCGTCTTAAATAATAACGATTTCTCGTAACAGTTATTGGAAACGAAAGTTTCGAAATGAACTTTAACCCTGAAAGCGGGCGTGAACTGTTTGAACAGTTATTTTCAGAACCGTTTGAAGCCCCGATAGATTGTCATCGCGAATGTATATGACGAGCATTAAGAAAACTAACACGTTTCATTTGTCTTACGAAGGCTAGTACATTTCAGTTTATTATGAAAAGGAGCACGTTTCATCGTTTCCACCGATTACTAGCATGTTTGATATTCATCACGAGACCGAGCACGATTCACTGCTAACCACGGACAGCGGCACATTTCGAACACTTGGGTGAAAAGTAATACATTTCAGCTTTCGGCAGAACTGTAAAGGGACACGTGTGCGATCAGATGGGAATTCAATTAACGTTAAATGTGAATCTAATTAAAACGATATGGGAGTAACAGTTTCGAAGCAGTATATTATGGAACGTAGATTTTAAAATGCTTACGACACTAAAATTCAACTTCCAGAAAAAAAATAAAAATAAACTTGTCAGTAGTGTTGCCTAAGGGTTTCATCCATAGAAAATTTATTATTGGTTATACTCAATTAAATTCTATTTATTTAATTCGAGACATTTTTCTCGGTTGAAAGAAACATTTATATATTTATTCTGTCGTAAAATACCAGGCAAATTATATTTAATGTTATGTTTTTCGTACTGAGAAGCGAAATGCGCCATTTTCCGCGACAGATTACGGGAACGTGCTAGTTTTCGTAGCGAAGCTGTGCAACATGCTATTATTCGTCGCCATAAATGAAAATATGCTACTTTTCGAGACCAAAGACAAAACGTGCTGTTTTTCGTGGCCAGAAAACCCAAACTGGTCTTCGCAAAACAAACGAGACGTGTCACTTTTCGAGAAAAGAATTAATAAAATAATAAAAAAAATATAAATATATCTTTATAATAATAATATTTGCCTTTTAAAAATCAAATGCACCAAATAGAACTATTATATCGTGGAAGGAAAGTCTTTATCGGGGGATTTAACCTCTTCCCTTACCAATTATTTCTATTTTCGCTCAGAGAATACTTTTAACATCGTTCTAGTTTCTAAAATCACACTGTATACGTTCCAGGACGTGTCTTCAATTCGAACAGCTTGTTCGTTACTAAATTGTTATCTTTATCTAAATATTTGGCGCCACTACAGTTTGAAGCATTTACAAATTTAATGACAGCACTCTGCTCCTGCAGCGTGCATTCTCGTAATGGAGCGGCCATTCTGGCAACTAGACAAAACACGCTATAATCACAAATGCCTGGAGCTGGGCGATAATGATGCTGAGCATTCCAAAATAATTCCCGTAATTGCCATTTTGGCTGCATACGGGCATTGCGATTTTTTGTCGCGTTTGTATCTCTATTATTCAACAACTCTCTTGTTTAATGCTTAGACGACTCCGTGGACTCTAACAGGGACATCCATTTTCATTATTTCGTTAATAGCTCATCGACTGAATTGAATTTAACACCGAATTTACGAACAAAGAAACTTGCGTCGACACTCCTAGGTGCACACGAGCTTCGTTATAGCCGCCATTGCGTAGGGTAATTGTCATAAAGTCCATTAGAAGTTAATTAAAATAGTCGCTTTCATCGCTGAAACGTTTAAATTCCTCTAACATCTAATCTCTACATTTAATTAGTTAAATAAAAACATACATAATAATCAGTTATGCGTTTTAGCTTGAAAAATAAATAAAATTTAGAGGCATTCGTGTCGAAAACAGAGAACAAGTATGGAATAGAATATAATAATATCCCATAAAACTCACAGATGTCGTCTTACTTTTGATGGAAACTTACACAGAACAAAATTCTGTGATCGTTTATGAGTTAAAGAATTCCTGCTTGTATCTCAGTCACGAATCCCAGAGATGTAACTTCAGTTTCGTAGCATCCAGTCGTCGTCTTCATTAATTATCTATTCGACGTTCAACATCCCCACCCTCCGAAGTTCCATCCAGGTCTTTCTTTTTCTCGAGTTGCATTTCGCGACAGAACAGTCGAGGACTGCACGCTGGATTTCACGAGTCTGTTTAGAATTTCATTTGCCGACAAAGTTGCCGCAAATTCTTGGCAACGTGACAGGCTCGAATGCGTCGGTTATTGGATAAGAAAACAGAGAGACATACGCGAGCAGACGTGACTCCACGGCCACCCGTTACATACGACAATGCGCTTACGGTCGAAGTGTTTGATCTTTCCTTGACTGTCGGCCAATAGCAACGACCACGATGAAAAGAGCAATATTCCGCGTACAAATACGACGTTATATAATACTAAGGGAATTCAAGGGACTAAGAAGAGAAATTATGCGTACAACGGTGATTCGTACGCCACGACAGCATAACCGATTACATTTGTTTTCTTTTATCATATTATTACACTAGTTCCGATCAGAATTTGAAATAATTGTATTAAATTGAAAATTTATGCTTCCTAGTTTCCAAATGAAAAACTAACTAAATCTACTATTAGTCAACAAAATGATATGAATTTTCTTTATTTTTGTTACAGTAGTCTCCGATTAATATTTAAGTAATAAACTTGTTAGTTTTGATTCGAACGAATTCCAAATGATGCGTTTGTGGAACTGCAGAAGATGACGTGCATTTATACATATTCGAATGTATAAATGTGCATTTATACAAATCAAAAACTAACTAAATCTACTATTAGTCAACAAGATGCTATGAATTTTCTTTATTTTTGTTACAGTAGTCTGCGATTAATATTTAAGTAATAAACTTGTTAGTTTTGATTCGAACGAATTCCAAATGATGCGTTTGTGGAACTGTAGAAGATGGCGTGCATTTATACATATTCGAAGGATTCTAAGCTTCTTAACGTTCTGCACCTTGGATATGCATCAGAGGATCGAGCTTGGCAATGAAAAACTGCTTGGTATTCTCGCGAATCGTTCGAGATGCCTGTTTAGAATCGCATACAACCGTCTGCAGGCTACGAAGCCTCATCTTCTAACTTAGAAGAGTCGAATGACGTTATGAAAACGTTTCGTACGTTTTCAATAGCCTGATTCATCGATGATATGTGTCTCTCTAACGAAGAACTCGCTCTCTGATTGATTCCATTACACAGATATTGCGACGAATCGACGTACAGTCTATCGCATGCGCGAGCGACTCGTTCAATGTCAAAGACGTGGGAAATTGCATCACAAATTGAAATTTGCCGTGATGCAAAACGTTTCCTCGAATACTATTACTGGATACTCTGCTTTGACCGATTGCATTCAACCGTTCCAACGCAAAGTATATCAACGTTAGTTCATAAAACGAAAGTTCGAACAGAAGTTACTTTAGAAGTAATTCATGCTATACAGTTTCCGTGACGGTTCAAAAGCTTTTGATAGCAATTATTGCTCATGATCTCATGTATGCACGTTTATCTAATATTTAATATTTAAATGTAACTCGATTTCGAGGGGAAAACACAACTGTGTTCACTTTTCTTTATTACAATCTACATTTCTATTTATGAATTTTAATTTTACAAGGAAACAGAAAATTGAGACATAAAAATCAAATTTTTAAGCGACTTACGATGCAAAAAGAAATGTATGATAGTTTTGCACAGTCTTCGTAGGGTGTTTTGAAAATAATTTCCTTTTTTTACTGAGCAATAATAGTAGCTTTCTACTTTTATTAGAGATTCCTTTTGTGTACGTATAATAAATTCTAAATAAATAATTGGAAAATTTTAATTACTCGTTGCTCTTTATGATATTTTTTAAAATCAGTCCCACGAATATAAATGTAAATCGTTCAAGATTCAACGTCACGACAAAGTTTAAAAGATCCGTGGCGGTTTTTGCGTTCGAGTCATGCGTTTCCAGATGAAGATTATGTCATTTAAAATCGAGTATCCATAGATATAGCGGCCAGGAACACGATATTTGAACTCGGAAGGTAATTCGGATAAAGAGTCAATTTGCAACCTCGCGTGTTTATTGCCATGTAGCGGTTCCTGTTGGGGCGATAAAGAGGTAGAATTCAGGGGGTTCGGCAAGTTTGAGCTAATAGTGCCCTATATATCGCGCATGACTGCCGAGGGAGGTTTCCGTTTAGAACACTGTCGAGTACACGGTGGAAACTATCGTCGGGACACCATTTTCGCCCGGTCGAAGAGCAAACTTTTCGGATTCGTTCAACAATTATGCCAAGTACGCGTAACATTCTCGAAACGCTAACAGCTGTTTCAAGCCACGACGTATTTCTCACCCGGGTAATATTTGAAACTATTCGTCGAATCGTATTTGTATGCATTTAAAGCGTGGCAAGCTTTTTTCTTATTAAATGGCCCATCGAGGGTTTCAAACGGAATATTAATTTCTCGGAAATTTTTAAACGGAATATTAATTTCTCGTTAATTAAGTGGACGTTATAATTCTTTCTATTTTCCCAAGTTAAAGAATTACTCTTCCACATAATTGCATGGTCACGACTCGTTTCTCGATCATCGTGATCGATGATTCTCGTAACCGTTACGTGGCGTTTATTTACAATCGTGCATGGAAAATAAGACACGTCGCTAAGCAATTGAAAGTAATAATTCTCCCGGTAATCGTCGAGACTTGTTCATCGAGTTGTTCGAAGTAGATCCCCCCCCCCCCCCCTTACAGCTCTGACGATAAATTGTACCTTTAACTTTCTGCCGATTAATTAATCAATTCTCCGCGACTCGAGCAAAGTTCGAAACTTCCGATAGATATACCTCACGACGGAAATTTCATTTCACATCGAATTCGCTGGAATCTAGATAAATTAGCTTTCTTTATGCTAGTTGATCTCTAACCTATTTAGGGTCGCGCTAGCGGTTTACGCTTATCTACGAAGAGGTGGCTCTACGCTGGTGGTAATGATGATCGATATTCCGCAGAACCGTTGTGGTTAATACCTATTCCAGATCATACAGAATTGAATGCGTATTACGGTATTCCAACTCCATTCCTCCGTTGCTCTGTCTTCGACAAACGTCTATATCCGCCTTGATTAGATGCCGACTGTATATTATATGCAAACAGTTATTAGAGAAACGCGTTTCAAGAAACTGGGGAAATGGCAAACGCTGAACGATCTACCGAATCAAATTCGCGTCGCGAAATAGGGCAAAGTCGTTTAAAACTGTCCAAAGAAGAAAAAAGAAGTTGTATTTTCTGGTATAGATTTTCTTTCGAAAGAAAACGCGTTAAGAACATTTTTATCGATCTTTTTATCGCTAATCCTGACGAAAATATTTGGCGAAGTTGGTAGTTTAGCTAGAAAGTATCGCTGAAACTTTTACAATATAAAATGTAAACGTGTAAACGTATATAAAAATATTGAATTATTTAGAATTTTAAATTTATATTAATGAATATACTAGTTTTTCGTACAATCAAATTTGAATGTTTTCCTTTAATGATTAAAGGTAGGCCAGTTACAGAAACAATCTAAAAGTCGTCTGTTTTACTATTCGTTCTGTGTACTATGCGTGTCGCTGACCGCGAGTTTATCTTTAAACTAAACGAAACTTGCTCTTTCAAATAAATTTTAGGTTTCGTTCGAACGAGATCGAGAAAGTTTGAGAAAAATGCTCGTTCTGGCAGAAAAGAAACCCAAAGGATTTCGAAACCCTCGGGCTTACAGGACTTCTTTATACAACGTTAGAGAACTCCCTGCGGAAAGTGGGTCAAAACAAATTCGTCAGGACTCGAGCGTCGCGCCTCAGAGATCCGTCGTTTATTTATTTCTCGACTCGTGGACTTAGATTCTGAACGTTGAAAAGCCTGGTCCCCTGGATTCATTAAGTCCACGGGGTAGCGTGTGATCGATACTCGGTCGGAGCCGACCGGTGTAAATGCAGTTTAAAATCGGCCATAGTTCGAGCGCTGACAAACTTTTCAAAGCGCTTTAGCATTTCCTAGAGATCCCTCGGTCGCTGCTGGACTAATTTACTATATATAAATTGGTGTATGTTCCGGGGGATTAACCCTAGAAATGCTCGTCGAGTTCGACAGTCAGAAAGTCCCAATAATATGCTAGACTTCAAAACACTATTTACTTAGAGATTATAAAAGGAACAGTAATAGAAAACAAAAATAAATCTGACGAAACGCATAATGTGGTACTTAGTGTACGGTAAAAGAAAAATAACCTGCCTTGGATGGTTTCCTTATTAGAACAAAGCAAAATTCATTTAAATCATTTTCGTCTATCACCAAAATTTACTGAATTACTCAATTATAAATATTTCTATTTGTATACATAATAAGTATACCCGAATAATTAATCCAATTTTAGTGACAAACAGAAATTAAATTTTGCTTGTCAGAGGTTTCATATGGATGGAGATGCAAAGAAAATATAAAGGTTACTTTTAAATAGAATATTGTGTATCTAAATCAGTTTTGATATTTTAGAAAATTCTCCAAAGTTCACTTTTCCTTATCACTGTATATATTCGTTAAATTGAAGTTTATGAGCTATACAGAGTTGAAAAGTTTTGTATTAAATTTGAAATTAAAATTCTCAAATTCTACAGTGTCAAAGCTAAACAAAAAGTCTAATTTCATCTTAAAAAGTACAGTCTTATAATTGGAAATAAATGGAAGAGAATTTATTTAATTTAAGAAATGTTTTTGTAGCCCCTTGATATAATATATTTGATGGTCTTTGACTGCTTGCCAGCGTTAGGGAAGATCTTGAATATCAGTTAATTCCTTCCTGAAGTTGAGCTCTCTAGTACGTTCGTGCTCAGTGCCTTCGAGTCAGGATAACGATTACCCTGCATGGGTTCTTTGAGTTACGAGAACAAGTCGTAGTCGAGAGGGCCGTATGATGGATGGGCGAGCATCTCCTATCGATATTTTTTTGTCGGAGCGATCACTCGCGCCACCAAATATGGAACGGAATTATCGTGCAGAACCAACATTCCCTTGTCAAGCGTGTCTGAACTCTTCGAATCCGTGGGCACATCTTAGAAATGTTTCGTAATTATGTTTCATTCACGCATAAACTCCTGTGAGACACAATCAATAGTTTTTAACCTCGAATGCACTTGTCATCGAGTCGTTCTAGCAACTCAATTTAGGCTTCCATTTATAAAAGCAAGCTCCACGGTTAAGAGGTTGCTTTCCAATGCTTCTCTTACTATCACAGAACCATTAGATGCTTTGAAATTATAATTTAATTTATTCGATTAAAATTCAATAATCTTAAAACTGATACTTCATATGATTGATTGAAGAAATTAAATTAATTTATTAAATAAAATCGATAAATTATATTATTCTAAGGGAATTTTATACGACCATCGTAAAATAGCGATTCGTAATTGACTCCGCATCCCCGCAACGATTCATAAATCTACGTTGGAGTTTTTCAACAAATTATCTCGGTTTTAATGGACGATCTTTGATCGGTAGTAATTTGAACCGACGCATGTTTCCTTTTTATTTCAATGCAAGAGAACTCCCTAGGCACGAACAAAAAACAACCACTGCTACGTACGAACGAGTACACGAGACTACCAGTTATAGATCATTAATATACGGGGTGTTCCGTACAAGGCGACGCACGATTTGTCAGCCATTCGCGGTCGCGCAACCAAAACTAGTTTTCAAAAATAATTTATTGCCGTCGAAAGTGCAACAATTTAAAAGAATGCTTTTATACGAATTTCGTCACTGTGCGTTAACTAATGCTTTGTTTACAACAGAAATAAAACTATTCCTTAATGATTTCTTAATATTTCTTTAATCGCGTTATTAAAATTCTTGCAATTTTTATTCTGAATAGTAGTGTATTTATAGAAGAACAATCGGAACTAATGTTCTGCGGAAAACTTGGAGTAAATGTTATTTAAAATCGACCGCAATCCGGCGCGTGCCGCGAACTTTCCCGCGCATTCGATGAAATAATTCCGTGGCCGAGTTTACGAAGGTCGCGCGGCGATTCCCTGTGGTTTCGACTTCTTTATTGATCATTATTCCATTGATTAGGCTTCCGCAATTGTGTTACGGCTGCCAGCTCTCTCGAAAATCTCGAAATCGACCGCAAATTCTGCACCATTTTGCAATCTCATTATCCGAGGTCTTATTATTTATGCGACTTTTCAAAACCACCTATTAGAACGGTGGTTTCATAAATTTCTGGAAACTGTACCGCTTCGAAAACAGCTTCATCGATAGAAGAAAATTATATTCAAACGACTGTTAAAAATATGTAATATTTACAGATAATTCTTTCTGAATTTTAATTAGTACAATTCGGAAGGGACAGATTATTTTAGTAACGAAACGAAGAAAAGTCACCAAACTCATACTGAGGTAAGTATAATTATTATTTTGAAAAAGATGCACAGAACATATTTCATAATAATGCGTTTTTAGAATTCTAGAGAGGCCTTGGCACGCTAAGGGTTGAAATTTTGTACAAAGTTGCACAAAAATCGACGTCAACAGTTCGCGATGTTCCTCTGCGGGAACAGAGATCTTATTTTACTACGTTTGGGCTCGATCAATCTTCTCGTAATGACTCGTCACGTGTCCACGGGCCGATTGCGTTCGTTATAAACGGATTCGTTCCGATAACAATTCCAACGAATTCACGCGACCGAATTTCCTGCTCAGTGTCTATTCAGCCCCAGCGCTGATGAACTACAGCTCTGGAGTTAATTATTTCGAGCTACAGATATCTCGACCCGTTGATACGCCAATGGGAACGGGCACAGTTCGTGGCAGTAAATTATATTTAAAATTGAACGACACCAAATTCGAATTACCCGTTTACCAAAATGGCGTCCAAAAATAACGATTAATCGATACGATTGGTACGAAAAAGGTTATCAAGGAATAGTTCCATACTGGGAAAGCAATAAACTCCAATCCTAATCACGATTGTATATTTATTAACAAAAATTAATTAGCAACGCTTTTAAACGATAGTTTCCACAAATTTTTCCCGTAAAAATATAAAGTTCGACGACGAATATGAAATGCTGACGAACCGTTCACTAAAAGGGCGCCTGAGAATCACGACTGCTCGATATGTTTGATACAAAATAAATTATTGAGGAATGATTTGATACTGGGAAAAGTCTGTATGATTGACCACAAACATCAATGAAAATATAAAAAGTGTAAGCAAGCTAGACGAGGAACATGAAACGCTGATGAACTGTTCACCAAAAGGGCGCCTGAGAATCACGACTGATCGGTACGTTTGATACAAAATAAATTATTGAGGAATGATTTGATACTGGGAAAAGTCTATATGATTGACAGTAAACACGAACAAAAATATGAAAAGTGTAAGCAAGCTCGACGAGGAACATGAAACGCTGTTGAACCGTTCACCAAAATGGCGTCCGGGAAATGGTTCGTCGACGTCCGCGGCAGTTCGGAATCTAATTGAAAACTACAAAGCAGGAATTACCACGGATAATTTCATGAAGAAGATAATTCGCCCGTCGGTGGATCGAACATCGACTCCTGGCAACGATAAAAGAACGAAGCAACCTTTAAGATGCGAAACAAAGTTCGCCTCGCGAAGAGCTAGTTTTCCCGGAGCGGCGTTCGAGTTTATAAGGAATAAAAGAGAGCTGAACTTTTGAATGGGATTCATTAAATTCGCGTTGATGGCGATCCACAGTCTGCTCCCAGCTTCCCAAATTAATAAACTAGTTTTCAACGGGCGGTTCGACATTAACAACGAACGCATCGATGCAATTATCGAAGGCAACCGCGGTTCCAACAATTATCCCTGATCGGACAAACTTTGCCGATTGATCGTATCCGGGCGTCGAATAATCGACGGGATTCTCCCGATACCGAAATTACCGAGCACGAACTTATAAGCCATTCGAAGGACAATCCGATGCGCGTTGAGTACGCCACTCGTCTATTTATTGCATGGCGGAGTCTGTATTCAACGGTTAAGGTGCGGGGGCTCGAGGTTCATTAAGTTCGTGGTAATGGCGATCGATAACTCGCATGAATGTTCGGGCAAATGTCTGTTTAGAATCATGCACGGCCTACTAGCCGCCCGCAAAGTTTCCCCTACATGCTGTCTAACATTCAAGAGCAAGCTGGAATTAACCCTCGGTTTGGTAGGGTGGCTCGTCGAGAACCGTACAACCGTTTGTGTGCATCTCCACCGTCGGAGACAACAGTGTTTCCGTTCTGCTGCTTTCTCGGCCGACGTCAATCGATACGCGTTAAAAATACCACGCAACCGACCTTCATTATTCCACCGCTAATTGGAGGGACACAAGAGTCACTCGGGGTCGGAACGAATCAACCCTACCTGGCGCCATTCTTGCAAAAAATGAATTACGTTACAGAATGGGGAAAAAACATCTTTGGAGAAACTAACTTCTTCTCTCTGAGAAAAAGATGTTTGGTACAAAATTAACAGGTACTACTTTTTCCTTGACTGGGAGATCGACAATTTTTTAAATTATACAAATATTTGATAGTTCGATGGAGTGCTTATTATTTTGTAAGATTCTTGAAACTATCGAAGATGTAAATTTTAAATTACGTATGTGTAATTGTTCGAACTTCGGAGTGCCACGGTAATTTTTTAAAATGCAAATGTATTAAAGTAAGTATTTTATGGATTTTCATTATTCCGTTCATATTTAAATGGATTTTAGTAGTTGTCAAAGCGTCGACGCTTTTACCCTCATCGATTAATGAATTCGTCGCAACGTAAACCATTTTCGTATTAAAATTACTCCGGAAAATGTGCGACTAATTAGACCAAAGAATTAAATTCCGCCTCCCTAATACGAATATGTTTAAATTTTTCAGGGTATGTGCAATTGTGGTTTTTGGGAAAATAGCAAAGCATCACAGCTTTCAATTCATTTTTCCAGTTTTGACAAAAATCTGTCTGAATCACTCCCTTTATTACAATTTGAAAAATTAACGGCTGAATCTATAAATATGCACGATTTGAGAGCTCGATCGAGACGAGCCATTTCGAAGGGAGGATCGAAAGTGTACCTTTCAAGAGGAGGGAAATATGATAACGGTAATAAAATCTCTTCGGCTGGGAAATCATATCGGACCAATTACGGCGCGGATAATAAAATCATTTAAAAACTTCCGCGTACACGGGGGAATGTTAGTTTACCAGGGAGAACGGACCAGGCTCGCCTTGAATCTACTTATTACACGACAAAGGGTAACTTTATTGAACGATGAAAAGGAAGAGCTCGAGGTTGATTAAGTTGGCGGTGGTGGCCGCGACGGTCGATATTCCGCGCGACTATTCGGGCAAACGTCTGGATTATAATGACGCTCGAGTGCTCGCGAGAAAGTTTCGCCATTGCTGCAACAAGACTGTAAAATGGTCTGTCGATCTCTGTCCCCGAGCCTGTTTTCGATTCTACGCGTGGACGCAGATCTAACGATCATCCACGTCATAACGACAGTATTGATGCTTATTTTTTGAGACACGCGTAAGAAACTATAAATTTTACACACCCTATGGATTTTTTACTCGTGTCTATTCTTTCATTGAAAAAACTTTATTAATATTAAAAGACTACTTGTTAATGCGTTTATAAACAGTACCAATCGTCCAAAAAATTCTTAGTAATTTTATTTAAATGTTCGTCCATCAGTTTTTAAAATAAGAAATTTGAGGTTCGAATAGGACAGTTCCTTCAAACTCTATAAATATTTAGTATCGATTTATTCGACTGTTGTTTATTTTTCGAGCCACGCGTAAGAAAATATAAATTTTGCACGTCCTATGGATTTTTTACTGTTGTCCATTCTCTGATTGGTGCACAAAGTGTTACACCGAACTCATAGTGCAAGCTGAGATGAAAAAACTTTATTAATATTAAAGTTAAAAGACTACTTGCTAACGTTTATAAACAGTACCGATTGCCCAAAAAATTCTTGACCAAAATGTAAGTTTATTTAAATGTTCGTCCATAGGTATTTAAAATAAGAAATTGGAAGTTCGAACAGCACAGTTTCATCAGACTCTATAATTATTTAGTATCGATTTATTCAAAAATAAAACTACAGTTTCATATATAGGGTATTCGGCCAACCCTGGGGAAAATTTTAATGGGAGATTCTAGAGGCCGAAATAAGACGAAAATCAAGAATACTAATTTGTGAATGGAGGTTTCGTTAAAAAGTTATTAACGTTTAAAGTTCCGCCCGTATTGAATTTTTTTCTAGAAAGTGGGTAGGATTTCGGGGGTAGGTCTATTCAACAAAAATTATTGTAATTGACTCCCGCAATCGAAAATAATTTTTTTAGAATGATTTGAATTTTTCTTTTTTCGCCGAAAAATTTCAGCAGCTACCCCCTGTCGATTTTTCTTAAAAATTCGTTTTTCATTTTTGGTAATTTTGTTTGACGCTCTACAGAAAAGTTTTCTAATACTTTTTTGTAAGTATCCATGAGCTTTACTTCAGAAAAAAATTTCATTGAAATATATTCACTATTATAGAAGTTATGGACATTTGAAGATTGGGCCATTTGTATGGGGTTTTTCTTACTTTACGGGGTCAAAGAACAACTTTTTCATTATTGTTAGTATTTCTACATATTCTCCACTAAAATACGCGTTCTTTGCCTTTTGAAAAATTAAAATCCTTCAATCTGTTCGGGAGTTATGATATTTTAAAGATTCGCATGAAATTTCAGGGGAGCATTTCTAGCCTCACATTAGATTTTCGGTGAGGAATTTTTTTCTCGAAAATGGTTAGGATTTCGAGTGTATGTCTATTCACCAAAAGTGATTGTAACTGGCCCCTGTGACCGAAAATAATTTTTTCAGAACGTATTGAAACACATGAAATTTCAGGGGAATCATTCATTCATGATCAGACATTATATTTTCGTTAGCGAATTTTTTTCTCGAAACTGGGTACGATTTCATGGGTATGTGTATTCACCAAAAATGATTGTAATTGAGCCGCGCAACCAAAAATAATTTTTTCAGAATGATTTGAAAGTTTTTAATTTAATTTTTTAATAACTTTTTAATGAAGCCTCTGTTAAGAAATTGATATTCTTGATTTTTGTTTTATTTTGGCTTCTAGAATCTCCCATTAATATTTTTCCCACAGGTGGCCAAATATCCTCTATAATAAATAACTTTTTATTATAATTTTAATATACTTTGAAACTGCTTAAGAAATATATTATTTCATCCTCTATGAAACATACGTTTTACGAAAGAGATTTTCCGTGTGTTTACTGCATCCTATAAAGCAAATAAAATGTATTTCCGAAAACAATCAAGACCGAGGGGTTATTTTACAGGACTGTACGAATCCTTGGTGGAAATTCTCGCGATATGCTAATGTACTGTGACTTGTTTACTTTGAAGCTGGAAACGAGTCGCGAACTGTGTTAACTAAGTTTTCCAACGCACAATTCGGCCCGCAACCACTCGTTGAATCGTTTTCGGAGCGTTGTACGTGCACAGGCGCGAAACGTGATTACGCGTTTGTGTTTGAACGAGACAAGTACTTGTTAGACGGAAGTTTCTGTTCTTGGAACGAAAAAGTGTGTGCCGGAAGATGGGAAAAATGGAAGATCACGTTCTGAATTGCGAGCAGAGTTGCACAGGACGTAATAAGTTTGTGGTACGGAGCTTAGCGCTGACGTTAAATGTCAAATTATTAGTTCCACCGAGCGTTTCATCGTGTATTTTCAACTTACAATTTCTGTAAATTTTCGTAAATACTTGTAAATATTACATTACAGATTGTTTAAATTTATGTTAATGTAAGTAAAATCCTTCGATTCGTTTCATAATTCTGTAAATAAACCAAAAAGTATCATACAATGAAATGCTTGGGTGGTCTAATAATATAAGATTTAACAATCAGAAATCCAATGGTTCAAATTATAAAACACGTTTGCAGTATTTGCTCCGTTACTATGCAGTCAATTTTCCGGTCTGTGTTACTATTTATTATTCTATTACTGTCCATTCATTTCGCTGCGTCAATGTCTGATTCTCGTCGGGAAATAAAACACAGTTTAATTGAATCAATGCGAGTGTTAACGAGGGAATGTGAGTATTGTGTTATGCATTCAGATAGCCATAGAATATATGAAACACCTACCACGATGAATAAAAGCACTTTTATTTCATAACGCGGGAACGGTTGGTTTTCAGCGTCCACTTTGTACTTGTTTTTTTTTTTTCTGTCGACGAGTGGTACACGGGTGCAAAATGTATGCCATAAACTTGCCAACAGCCTAGAAATATTGTTGCACAAACGTGGAACATAAAAAAAAAAAATATCCCTTACGGTGAGCCTATTAAATTGGACACGATTTTTTACACAAACTCTTCCTCCTTTTTCTTTTATTTTTTTTTATTCAACTGATATATTGATAAATACTTTGCGTACAAGAGAGGATCGAGAACGGTATCGCGTGTCGTTGAAATTCCCGTATTTTTCCAGGCGAAACACACCGCCACGACCGAGAATGCAAAACGCGTTAAAATGTTTATAACGGATGGTAATTTATAAATACTTAGTCACTTAGGTTAATCGCTTGTCAAATTTTAGCGTCGACGTATACCACACGATATCGATCTCAGCTGAGTGTGTGAACCGCAATTAGAGTAAACAAGTTGCATCGCGACGCGTTGCATAAATGCAGATTTTCCAAATTGGCCGGTAATTTAGTAACACGCGGTAGAGCGAAACAGCGTCATTGTTCATTTTCTAACGAGCAAATACGGTTCACTAAATATTTTTAGAGACGTCGCCCCTCTGTACCATAAACTGTACCGTAAATCAAAATTTGATTCCCTAGCTAAAACGGAATTATTTATTAACAACGACGTTTCGATTATCAGAATGCATCTATTTCGGTATAAATAGACATTAAAATGAATTTATAAACTACCCGAATAGGAAAAAGCATTGTCCCGATACGAAAAGAGAAATCATTTATTTAATCGGTAAAGTAAAATTGTAGTGTAGAAAATAAAAACATTTATTTCGGTATAAATAGACATTAAAATGAATTTATAAACTACCCGAATAGGAAAAAGCATTGTCCCGATACGAAAAGAGAAATCATTTATTTAATCGGTAAAGTAAAATTGTAGTGTAGAAAATAAAAACATTTATTTCGGTATAAATAGACATTAAAATGGATTTATAAACTATCCGAATAGGAAAAAGCATTGTTACGATACGAAAACAGGAATTATTTATTTAATCAGTAAAGTAAAATTGTAGTATAGAAAATAAAAACATTTTAAATGTATAAAGGGAAGTAAATGTATTTTGTACGGTAGTGTGGAATTAAATACTGAAAAGATCCATACGTGTATTTAAAATAATTTTGTTCCCATTGGATGAAAATACACAGCATTCAATTGTACCGCGTAATTAAAAGTATTTATTATGTTTCCAGCATCGAAGCATGCATTCGTGAAAATATGAATGCACCATTTGCTGTGACAACACGAATTTCGAACTTTTCTTTGAAAACTGGTTACTTTGTATTAAAAAACAAAGGAAAAAACATATATCATATTCCGAAATACACGATCTATTTTCTAAGAGTAGTAAACTATAATTTCTATACACATGGTATTTGCAATTTGTGATTTTTTCTGTTTTTAATAAAACAATTAATAAAGTGCCTTGTGTTTTCGAAAATAGAATGCGGAGGACGAGTATGTAAACATTTCTAGTGTATTGTTTAATTATATATTACTTTTATTATGACTAGGAATCGGAGCAAAGTTTTGAGAACGATGAAGATGATTAAAGATAGGAAACATGTGCAGGATAGGAAACTGTCAAAGCGGTGTGATTTACGAGAGGTCTAAAGAAGCGAGAACAGCACACAGAAAAGAACTACTTTATGGAGCTAGAATAGTAGATTAATTACGAACAGCTGTAAGTATCTTTTATTACTACTAGAAACTTTCGAGTCGTTTTTCTTTGACCTATATTTTTCAAACTGTCTCACAGATGTAAGGCAAATTTTCCTCTGTCTATTACTTTTAGTTAGTCATGTACAAAACTTCGAATGTTTTAATAGAAATAGACGTTGCAAATTAATAATTTTGTATTAGATGTTGCTATTTTGTAATTTATTTCTTGTAGCAGTGCCACAAATTAGGTATTTATAAAGACTAATTCATGTAGATTCATTCCTATGAAAGATACCAAAGTTGTAAATTTTAATCAAATCATATTTTTAAAAGAGTATATCATACTTTTAACTATCAACTTGTATCGTGAGATATTTCTATACTTTAAAGTATATTATTGAAAAATAAGAAGCAGTCAACTTTCTTACACAATTATTTCATTTTATGTAGCTAGTCAGACTGAATAATAGAGCACAATATTTCATACAAATAGAATAAATTTCAGTTAAGCAATCGAAAAAAATTAATTTACATCAAGTGATTAAGGAAGCTATGAATCTAGTACAGAAAACATGTTCTATGTAATGTTTCAACATAAGAGAGACAATAATTTTCGAACAATATTATTTCAATACTGTAAAATATATTATTGAAAAATAAGAAGCAGTCAACTTTCTTACACGATTATTTCATTTTATGTAGCTAGTCACACAGAATAATAGAGCACAATATTTCATATAAATATTAGAATAAATTTCAGTTAAGCAATAGAAGAAAATTAACTTATATCGAATGATCGAGAAAACTATGAAACTAGTACAGAAAACATGTTTTGTGCCAGCTTTCTTACAGGATTATTTCATTTTATGTAGCTAGTCACACCGAATAATAGAGCACAATATTTCATATAAATATTAGAATAAATTTCAGCTAAGCAATGGAAAAAAAATTAATTTACATCAAGTGATCGAAGAAGCTATGACACTAGTGCAGAAAACATGTTTTGTGTCAGCTTTCTTACACGATTATTTCATTTTATGTAGCTAGTCACACCGAATAATAGAGCACAATATTTCATATAAATATTAGAATAAATTTCAGCTAAGCAATGGGAAAAAAATTAATTTACATCAAGTGATCGAAGAAGCTATGAAACTAGTACAGAAAACACATAATTTTCCGTATTTCCGCGTAATGTTTGTAACACGACTAAAGAGAGGCAGTAATTTCCAAGCAATATTTTGGGATTTCATCCAACAGCGAAGGGATTAAACTCTGTGGAGGGTTGAAACGAAATCGGGTCTATCTTCTGTCCTTGTACACTGATAAAACTCAACTCTGATTATGATCAATAATTCCCCAGTGGTAGTGGCGTCTGCTTGTAATTACGAGTGATCGCCCGTGGCGGAGTGTCGGCACAGCCCTGCCAGTTGCTGTTACGCATTAACCGTATAACCCGCGTGGAATTGCGTAGAGAGGTCATTCACAGTTCCACCTATGCACCTATGCGACGCCCACTGTCGAAACTTGACACCACCTGCGGGCATACTGACCCGAGGTAAACGCGTTGCGACAATGACCCATAGATTCTATGGAACCGGAGAGCCTACCCTTCTTCGTGTGTCCCCCATAAAGGGTATCTCGTCCGACACCATTCGAAACGCAATCAATTTCGGAGCAACTGGATCCCGAAGATTGTTCAGACACCTTCAATCTTGGGTACGCGATTGAATAATTTAAACCAGAGATTCTCAACGGAGCCCTACACCCCTACGCTGTATCGTTTGACGTGCCGCGAATTAAACATGCAAGAGAATGAAAAACCACCCTCTTTTAGCGGACGGTTTTATAATAAAATTATGAGATACACGTTGTTTCACAGATTCTTGAAAAATTAAAGGAAGCAATTTTTTGCGGGAAAAATCACCGGTCCAAAGATTTCCCCAAAACCGATTCAAATTTCTTCCCTGCACGATATTTTTCAAGTTTCGAGAGATGTCAGAGGGTGTCACATTTAGGGAATAATTGTTATTCAAATTTTCGTGATTTTTTGGGAGAAGTTTTGTCATAGAGAAATCACAAACACACGAATTTTTAATTATTAAATCAACGCTATATTATGTCTCTTCTGTGCCTCGAATCAGCTCGATACTCAGAATTGCACAGATACCGCGAATAAACCCTCGTAAGAAAAATATGAAAAGTTCAATATTCACAAAGAAACTAAAAGAAATATGGGAGTATCTAAAGAAGAAAGCACCCGCACAAACGAAGAAACTGCTCTTAAGTGCAAGTAGAAACAAAATAACTTTAAAGCAACTGGACCGTCCCGAGAGCCTGTTTCCTTCGATATAAAAGAGAACTTCAACTTTGCGACGTTGCAAAGAAACCCTTGTAATTAAAATACGAGTTTAAAACGTGTAAAAAAGAGAGTTTGCACGGTACACGGGACAAATACTGTGCAAACGAAAACTATCTTAAAATAGCATTCGAGACAGAATGATTTTGAAACAACTTTCCCTACAGATTTAAACTTGGACGATATTCGTTCGAAGATTTCAAAGTTTCGTTGGATTTAAATTAAATCTTCCTTAAATTGGTGTACCTTGAATTTAAAAAATTTAGTTGCACCTTGGCTCGACGAAATTTTTACGTGCATCTACGTTGCTTTTAAGAGTAAACTCAATATTTGGTTGAGTTTCATACGCGTCTCTTTCCGTCACTCCCTCGAACATAATCCACCTTGCCTAAATTAACCATCCATCTATACCGCGTGCACGCACAACATTTTCAAACGTATTTCAGCGTCCACTACGAACGTGTATGCGCAGAAATCGTAAGCACACATCGCGTATAAAAATTAAAAACTGTCAGATCTCTTCTAAAAAGCTTCATGAATATTGCAAATGAACGAGATACACATTATCTACGCGGATCTACATTTTTTTGACTTTTAATTAATTCATGAAAATCTCGAAAATTCTTTAAATAAAATTCTGCTGTTCCTGGTGAAACATAAATTATGACTAAACCTTCCTATTTACTGATATCCAACGAAGGAATTAAATAGTAAAAATAACCATATAAATAGAAAGTCTGTTCATGAAATTATTATTATTAAATATTTAATTCGATACTGTTAAAACGAGACTTACTCGTATTTTCATCAGATGAGTATTATAAGGGTAGAGCTAATAATTTTTCTTTAATAAAAACGTTAAAAAGAAACACTATAAAGTCACATATCAAGAACATTGTTTAGAAAGGGAAATAAAAATCCAATGAAACCAATTTTCTTTTGTATCTTTCTTGCTAGTAAATATTCTACCATTTATACTCAAATCATAACGACATCACTATAAAATCTTAGCATACATGCAAGGATATGAATTGACTGCACTCTAATTGAAATGTTCCGACTCACGATATGGGCAAAAACAATGGGGATCAAGATACAATTACGGGTGGAGTTTCCAGCTGCTAGAAGAGAAAAAATGAGAACGTACGACGCTTCAATGGAATACATGAAACTTATAATAACAGAGGTTCCCTTTATATGTGTTTTATGAAGGCACTAAGGGCAGCTTCCGCGCAATATCCCCGGGGAATACGAGAGTGAGGGACCTGATGAGAAGGTAATGATAGCGAACCGCGGAGATTGAAAAGGAGAATAGGAAGGAATTCAGAGCAGACAGGTCGTGACGATGTTTCGTCGGATTTTTAATACATCTCAAAATGGAAATAACTGTGTCTGTATACAGTGGGATCTTCATTATCCAAACAATACGTTGCATAATATTTCTTTTCCCACCAAAACAAATGTACACGTATCCGTCGCGTCGGTGATAATCTCTGAAGTATTGTGTGTGGGATAAGAATCATAATGAAACTTAAAGGTTACATAAAAATACATCGAAAATGTGAAATATGATTTTTTCACACAAAGCTTCGTTATCGAGAAAATCGATGCTGAAAAATTTTGGTGCACGCGTGAAATTAAATAGAAATTCGCTAAACTGTCTGACCACTACTCGCTATATTTATTTAATATTATTCAGTGTGGGATAAGAATTATAGCGAAACTAAAAAGTGATATAAAAATATATCGAAAATGTGAAATATGTTTTTTTCATACAAAGCTTCGTTATCGAGAAAATCGATGCTGAAGAATTTTGGTGCACGCGTGAGATAGAGTAGAAATTCACTAATTTAAAAAATTGGAATTATTTTATTAATACGTATTTGAAGATTTAATGGTAAAAAGCGTTTATATTTACAAATATTAACATTTGTATGATTAGAATGTTTATTAAAAAATTTAAAAAAGCAAAAGTATCCAATGTTGATTTATGAAACGAATTAATACCAACTGTTTTTCGTCGATCTTACCATACTCTGTTGCTAGTTAAAATAGTTAATATACTATCATTAACCTTTACAAATATCGACACAAGTAGAAATAACGAGTATTGGTCAGACGCGTTAATTTTTACAATCATTTGAAAACGTTTTCGTCTTGCTTTTACTCGAAGAATCGTCCCCTTTTGGTGCTGTGATTCCCGCTCCGCCCTGTATTTAAAATAATTATGCCAAAGAATAGACGAAATCAGTGAAAGCGACGACGAGTACCGTACGTCCTCGTTTCGAAGCATTCATGGCCGAAGAAGTTTCATGATTCGAGGCATAGAAGGAATGCAATCTCATAGAGTCGAATGTTACAAAGTTTAGATGAGCCAACGATCAAATAATTTCGAATTAGTATAGTTTGATTTTGTAGAAAATGCGAGAAGATCGAATCCAAGAGCACTGTTCTCGAGAATTCGATATTCGAACAGACACAGATTCCCATTTATTTTACATTTCTGTGACACGGAGATGCATACTGAGAAACACGTTTATCTTTCAAGAATAAACAGAAGAAATACAAATTCGAGACATTCGTACGTCACCGGAATACCGTTGCAGCATAAAAGATTCCGTTTTTCGAAAACTTGATTCCCGATACTGTTGCAAGGAGAATATTCAAAAGAATTTCCGCGTGAAAATATATAATTCCCTTTAAAGGTTAAACAACTACATTCACGAGAACAAAAATTACTAACAAATGATCCCTTGGCGTAGTATACGATGTCTTTCTTCGACGAAATGGAAGATATCGCGAAAGTAGAAGTCCCGTTGCTTTGTATATCGTAGCGGCCATTGTATCGCCATTACTTGCCATTGTGTGAATGGAATGCGTGCAAGGGTAACTTTTAAGATTTCTATTTTTCCATTTTCCCAGGATCTCATGTGAGCCTGGTCGTCCTGTTAAACACTTCGTGACCAAAGTTGTACGAGGCGTCTGTTTTTTTTCAAGGTCTCTTCATTTTTATTATCTTCTATTATCTTCTTACCAGTTTTTTCATCTTTCTGCTTTGTTGCTTCTTTCCTTTTTCTGTTAAGGTAAGGACATGTATACAAGGTGTTCAGTCACTTCTGGGGAAAATTTTAATGGGAGATTCTAGAGGCCAAAATAAGACGAAAATCAAGAATACCAATTTGTTGATCAAGGCTTCGTTCAAAAGTTATTAACGTTTACAGTTCCGCCTGTAGAATGGTAGTCTGCGAACAGCTGCGTACGCGTGATAGTAGTTCTCACTCAACATGAGAAACTCTACTTAGTGAAGTATCGATAGCCTTATAGTTTTGTGAGTGAGAACCACTATTACGCGTACGCAGCTGTTCGCAGATTGCCGTTCTACAAACGGAACTTTAAACGTTAATAACTTTGCAACGAAGCCTCAATCAACAAATTGGTATTCTTGATTTTCGTCTTATTTTGGCCCCTAGAATCTACCATTAAAATTTTCCCCAGAAGTGGCCGAACATTCTCTATATTTATCGAAGTCGAAATCGTGGGAAACAGCCTTGATTAAAGAACAGAGACACTCTGTGAGAGACGAGTTTGTTGGACGTTATTATTACCACATTTCACTTTTCATAGTCGATTATGGAGTTCTAAACAATAGTAAACCTACGTGTGCCGCGGTTTAACCTCTAATAAACTTTATAATTGAGGGTAGCTCTTTGGATTGTGGTTTCAGCCCCTTCAATCGAAACAAGGAATCATCGATAAATGGTATGATCGTGTGCGTGCATTTTCTGTTTGATAAAGACGGGAACAGAGTTCCCAAAGGAATATAAGGCCGCGGTTTAAGGGGAATCGGGAGAAGCAGCACGGCGCTGGAAAACAAAAACCCGTGAATAAAAACGAGGAGGGGAAAAAACCGACGAATGTTTGATGAACTTTTTAATGTAGAATTAGGGAAAGTAAAATTCAAAGAGGGGAAACAGCGAACAGTAGTAAGTGCGGGGGCAACAATGAAAGCGGAGAACAACCGCTAAGGGAGGGTTCCTCGTATACGTTTCACACGAACGAGAAAGAGGTGTGGTGTTCGCACGATAATTCCCGCAGGAATGCACGGGGGCAAGGTACGCAACAAGATGCATGGGAAACGGGCGCACGCTCCAGAATAAAAGTATAAATGGGAAACAAGGGGGGCGTGAGTCCTGAGAAATATTTGATAAAATTATTAAAAAGTTCGCGAGCAATGTCAACTGATTCGATACGTTACGCTTACGTATTATGAAATTATAACAATGCCAAATTCCTCGCGAGTAATCTTAATCTTTATCTTCGTCGCATACATTATTCCTGAAAATATAATCTTCGTCTTTTCAATGTTACGAGATTACGATGGGTATTAGACCAAAATGAATCTGGATAGATTAATCTAGTCTAGTCGAGTCTTATATATTAAAATTAACAGATTTTCACATTCATGGTATATTCGTAAAACAAATCTTTCTCATGGCTATTCCTTGTAGGAACAAATTTAAGTCAAATTAAATTGTATACGTCTGAAAAATTATTTGGAATTAAATCGTATATTAAGGAGTTTCCCTTCGATGGGGGAATAAAATTGCATTTTTATAATATTCAAGATGAACGAGATTTTTTCTCTTTTTGGCCATCCTGTAGTTCGTGTGTCTGGAAATGCGTCGCGACGGTATGAAGAATCTTCGTCGCACGATTCATCGTAGGTGTACACTCAGGGAAGAAGGATGCAACCAATATTCGACCCGACAACTCCCCCGGGAGAACGATGGTACAAGTCGAAACAAGGGGAAGCGAAAGAGACACTCGAAGAGAGAGAAAGCGAGCTTACATAGGTTCCTTTGAGCCACGAATTGGAACAATGGAAACTGGTTAACTCCAAACGAATATTCGATAGGATTCCCGGCATTCGAGCAAGGAAATGAGAGAAAAATATTAGGACTCCATTGACGTGCGTTGATACGTCGGGACAATAGAGTGTGTGTAACCTCCGCCACACGACAATTTCCTATTCTCTTGGTAGCTCTCTGTGGAACCAAGTATAAGAGGGAATGGAACAAGGTGGAATAAGAAAAAGAGACTGGAACAGCGGAGCTAGAATATTGACGGAGACTCTGCTCCTCTCCGATTTCGATCAACGAAAGCAATTATTGAACAACGCCCCGGTCGTTGCATCCATTATTTTAAAGATACGTCGTTAAAAATTGAGAAATTAAAATCACAAGAAATATTTCAATCCAAAATAGTTATACCTTTCCTGATTTAATTGCCACCAGGTATGGGAAGATGTTACCTAAAATTCTATCCTCTCTTTTTATGCTCATCTTCATCACAACTACTGTTTGCCATTTCACGATACTCCAATAATTTATTGTCAACGACAGTTGCACTACTTCACGTATTTGTTATTAACACGTTGACTGTCAGACCAAACCCCTCAAATTATCCACGAAAACGAAACTTTGTTTTCAGACAACTGAAAACTAGCATACCCATCATTTGTCTATCTAGATTAATCTTCTTTAACATTTAGAGAATTTAACATCTTGAGAATTAATTGTTTTAACTACGGTGACGTGGCAGTCAATGTGTTAAATTAAATTTTAATTTTCAACAATATTTTGACCAAACCGAGGCGAGGAAGAATCGTGTTACGCGTTACTCAAACCGTGCAATTTCTCCTATGCGGATCTATAAATAAGAAATGGATAGGAGGCTGAATCGAAAGCAGCGCCAAACAATCCGATTGCGTCCATCAGTTTTCGTATCCCCTTGAAACTTGAAACGACAACTTTGGTATTACCTTTGATACTCGAATACCGAAGAATCTGGGTTTGTACCATACATTTACCCTTTTTTGTTCGTGTATCAACTTCACCGATCGGATGGCCACGGTAAATACACCCGGAATGCAGGAATTGCTCGTCGTACGATCGCTTCGCGAGCTCGAAGATTGAAAATACATACGAACAAGGGTCGATCGGTTGGCTAGGAAATCGTAAATTATTCACCGTCGTCCGGAGACGGCCGATTTTGAATCGCAAAGACCGAGATTGAAAATGAAAATCTGAAGAAACGCAAACGGGCAACGATCGTTGCACACGAATTGCCTTGTACAAGGAATGAAATAAGAGGCAATACGACGCAAGAATGGAGCACGAATGACCTATAGGGTAGGAGGGATACCGTACACCGACTGCCGTATAACGGAAAACGGATTTATTCAATCAACAACTCGATCCAAAGCACAAGAAGAAGATTTGAAGTAACAACAATACACCACGAGCTGTGATCATTCTCCAGTATTCCATTCACCCTGCGTCCTCAGGATTCAATACTCCTTTTTGATTTAACGCTCGACTGTCGCGTGCACGTACAGCGTTTACCAAAACACGTGGCACCTAATTCGATATTCATTCCTACATAATTATGTACTACAACTTTTCAATTATCTACGAAAAAAATATATTCAACTGGTCAGCTGAGTAGTTTGAAGTGATCCTCATAATACTGATAAAATAATTATTTTTATACTCGAACAATTTTTTATCACAGACTGAAGTATTACTGATTCTGCAAAACTGCTTAGAATGTTTTTATAAATAGCATTATACCAAAATACATGGCACCTAATTCGATCTTTATTCTAACATAATTATGTACTACAACTTTTCAATTATCTACGAAAAGAATATATTCAACTGGTCAGCTGAGTAGTTTGAAGTGATCCACATAATACTGATAAAATAAACATTTTTGTACTCGAACAATTCCTGATCACAGACTGAAATATTACTGATTCTACAAAACTGCTTAGAACGTTTTTATAAATAGCATTAAAATTTCTATTTTAATATTAAGGGCAGAATCGAGGCCACGAAGATGTATTTTCCTCGATACACGTATAATTAGGAATATTAATATCGGTTGGTGTCTCGCGAAAACAATGCCTTTTATGCTAGATTAAGAGCGGACGAAACAATGGGGCATCGGTGACCTATTCATCTATCGGCAGACCCAGATAAGGTTTAATCCAAAACTAAATGTTCCCGATATTAATCTGACCTGACGTCTGTCTCAAGGAAACAGGATGACAACGTTTCAGCAACGATCTCACCAAGCAATAGAATACCAAGAACACCTTGGACAAGATACTCCTAACAATCCTTTGACGTTGCTTTCGACTTAGTGGGCGTTGACAGTACCTGCAAATACTCCTACTTTTCCCCAACTGATCTTAAACTATTTTCATCAAACTCGTCAAAGATTCTGGTTGAAACTTTTAACGAAACGATTCCTGGAAGTTTCGAACTTGTTTAGAACAGACAATGGCTCTGTTTAAGAACGCCCTGTCGAAAGTCGCGGAGCAACCGTTTGAACTCAAATAAGTTATGCTGGCGCGATTGTTCGAGGATCTAAATAGTACCCCAGCGTATAGGATAATAACTACGAGCGAAGGTACTTCGTTACACGCTTCTGTTTGCGGACATACGAGCGCGACCGGGGACGTTGGTTGGCAATTCTCTACGGAATATGAGATCAGATGGAACGTTGGAAAACCAAGAACGAAAGGGTCGAACGATAGAACGGTTTCAGTGTCAAACATTGAAAGTGCACGGCCGTAGCGTCGAATTACGGAATCGAGGAAAGAGGAACAGACTATCGCGTAATGAAATACCGCGCGTGGAAGAGTGAAACGGGAGACCAGGAAATGAAAACAGTCGCGAATATTATATTCGTTCGACCTTCGTCAAACGTTGTGCCGCGAAATAGAAACGCTGATGGAGGAAAATATTTTACATTGTGCTCTACGTCGAAGCACTCCAGAAACTGCGGTTGCTATTTTACGAAACAGAGAAGTGGAAATATTTAAAAAATACTCAGAAGTTTGCAGGAGTGTGTTTGAAACATTTTTTAAATTGTCTTTAAAATTTTATGCAGGATAAAGTATAGGAAATTTATTAGACTCAATTTTGATGCTTGGAATAATGACGATTACTTCCTATGGTGTGCCAAAAAAATTTCAATTTAGTACAGTGGATGAAATTTAATATACGTTGATTTCAATTACAAATTTTTGTTAGCTGTGAGTCGGAAAACTTCATCAACGCCACTGTGCTGTTACTGCGAAGCTATAATGTACCCATACTCGCGAGTTTTTAGTATTGTAAACATAAATAATAAACAATAATAATAATAGAGAATTCTTTTCAAGATACGAAATTTGAATAGGGACAACAACATTTATTTAGTTTTATTTGAGTATTCAGGCTAGTAACATCATTTACAGGTCACAGAAAATATGTATTAAGAGTATCTATAACATCCTATTTTATAAATAATTTAAAATAATTTTACTTTTATTAGAATACCTCGAAGAAACATTCTCAGTAAAGAGAAACAGATAAAGATAAGGGCATATCGTGATACAAAGCTTTCTTTTCGACAAATCGCTGCTAAACTCAATAGATCTGTTAATGTTATACGTAATTTCTTGAGATTAAATAAAAATTATAGTAAAAACCATGCAGGCGGTAATAATAAACTCACACAGTGTGGTCATATACAGTACAAGGAAAACAAAAGAGTGGTTCAGGCAAAAAAATTTTTTGTTCTTCATAACATTCTAGTTGACTGTCTTCATGAAAACTTCGCTGTATAATCATCCATTTAATTATTATCTACTGTTTATAAAAAAAAGCAAAGGAGGTTTTTTGTTCGTTAAGATGTCATTCTATTTCTTTATCTCACCGACATTGAATTTTGTTAATGCAATACTTAATTTTATTTATTAAAAAATATCACTGTCCGTATATAAATTTCATCCACTGTATTAGAAGTCGTGATGCCTGGACAGGCTGATTTTTCGAAATGGTACACGAAAGGTTGCAGGATGCTCCGAGAAGAAAGATATTGAATCGAAGCAGAAGAAACCGGGGTTAGCAAAATATGTAAATCGAAAAGGTGGAGGAAATAAGCTGTAATTTCAAGCCGGAAGATTGTTCCCGCGGTAGGAAAGGTCGCTGGAAGTTTCCAGGATACTCGAGCAGGAAAGCAACAGAAGTAACAGGAGAAAATAAGTTGGAACTCATAACCGCATAAAAGAGGAGCGTCGGGTAAACAAGGGAGAAGCTAACCTGAAAGATGACTGCTCGAGCACGAAGGCGGTAAAGCGAGAAACAACGGAAAGGAAATGCGCACGAGAGATCGGAGGAAACCCAAGAACGTATCTTTAAAACTGCGTATAGGAATAAAGTGCTAATGACAGTAATCTTTCCTTTATTTCTAGGAAGACTTTGAGAAAGGACAACCCAGGAGCAGAAAAGCTTCCAGTTTCAAAAAGCGTGGACTCGCGGAATTTTCTGTTAGACAAAGCCGAGAATATACAGTTGCAGGTGCTTGGCGTTTAAGAAGCATTTCAATTTGCAAGTTTTGCCCGTTTTAGTAAACGGTCGACCACGAAACTGAATTTCCAGAAAATTTATTTCATTCGCGTCGAATCGAGAAATTTGTAAATGCTTTGTCGTTGTGCTTTCTAACGCGTGTCTACGGAATTAGTTTTTTGGGATCGACAGTTTACCGATACAAATGATTTTTGTTGGTATCTATGGAGGAGTGTTGATGTTTTAGAGCCGATCCTACAACGAGAAAGAGAAATAATATCGTATCTGCGCGATATTGACAGATGTCGCGGGCCTGGAAAGCTATGCGAAATTAAATCGGTAGATTTTTCAGGAACTTGAAATATCTATCGTCTGATATCAAGCTTCAGGATATTTGAAATAATAATCGCCTGTAGAAAATGTTATCTATAAATAATACGTTTCAAATGCGTCGAGCAACGTTATATTTGTAACTCGAAAATTAGTATTTGGTTACAAATTTTCTTTCAATTTAAAATGGTCTAATATCAAATTTGCACGATTCGAAGGGAACGATAGCTGAAAAATATCATTGCAATAAACCAATCGGTCATTAATTCGTGTCCGCGAAAAGATATTTTTCAAAGCACCATGAACGTTGAATTCAAGCACAAAATGTGGGCAAATCTTGGTACGAAGGTACCACGGTGTTGAAGAAATTTAAATTACAGCAGGAAATATTTTAAGAAATTGCACGACCGTGTAACATGAAACGTTACACGTCCGCCGCAAGAAAAATATCCCGCGGAACGTCGAATCGCGAAAAAGCGAGGAACTCGAAGGAACCCCGGAAGAAATTGAAAAACCGTCGGTCGAAAATGAAGGAGCGACGAGGCTAAAAACCCAACGTTAAGCCGAGAAACAAGCAGAGGGAGACGGAAAGTACGAATTGGGAGTAAAGTTAAACGACCCTCGTGGAAATGGATTCCTCGAAAACTATATACGAAACGCATCAAATATTCCCCGGGCAACGAACTTTCGGAAGAGAAATATGAACACGAACATCGGTAAAGTTCCATCCGCGGGCAAAGAACAGCGTTGGCAAATTACTTTAGGAAATGGTAGGAGCAAACACAGGGAGAAGCAGTCTGAGGATTCGAAACCGCGAAACAGAAGGCAATAATGGCGGGAAGACTGAAACCTGAGTGAAAAAGAAACGGCTCGAATAAGCGAGATTGGCGTTAGCGACTCGTTAATCATTTTGTTGTTTGTAATTCAAACAAGGAATAAAGTTAGTTATATTTAATATAAGTGGCCTAGTAATTATTAATAACTATTTTCTGTGAGGTAGTCTGATTACTGGAACATTTAACATTGAAACTACTAAAGCAATCAAAATGATCTATTCGTAATTTTTATTAAAATTTGTAAAAAATTTACTCTGCTGAATTTTTGAGAAGGATTAGCCGAATAAGGGGATCAAATGTGCCCTTGAACCAAATTTGGTATACGAGGTATCCATTGATAGAGCATCAGAATCAAACATTCTGTGCCAAGTTTCAACCCTCCATCTTGTTCCTCAATTAATTTGTGCCTATTTTCCGTATTTAATCGAGTACGAAAATTACGTACAAAATGGGGTGCATTGTGGTTATTTGAGTTTATTCGAGTAGTTACCGTGATTCTGATCGTAAATGTCGCGTATAGAGGCGCGTGGCGACAGTTAGATTATTAGGGAGAATTAACCGGAAGACACAGGGTGGAAAACTATCGGAAAGGAAGAGACAGGAAGGCCGAGAAGCTTCAATGGAAAGGGATGATTCGGGAGTGGCGAGCCAAAGGCTCCAAGGGCTCGTCTATCCGCGGACAAGAGGTGAATCCCCGAGAAGGAGACTGGCCAGGTAGGGAGGAACATTGGACGAACTCTAGAGCACTCGAGGAAGGAAGGAAGTAACCTGAAAGTAGAGGGAGGTACGTGAATCCGTGTTCCAAGAGGAGTCGACTCTTTCGCAAAGGACCCTGTGAAAATGAGGAAGGAATGAAAGAAACGGCAAAGGTGGAAAGAAAGGCGATGGAAGGAGGAAGAAGATGGGCCAAAGGTGCGGGTTCGCATTCGGAAGCCATATCGGACCACGTGACCCGAATAAAGGCACCTACTCGAGTTTTCTTTCGGTCGGACGTGAGAATTAGGCTCCCGATAAAGCGTCGAATGACAGATCGGATCACTGCCTGATGCCCCGCGTGATTTCCAATGTGAACCGAAAGTGGACGAAAGACCCACACTAACCGTCACTAACGTCAGAAACATTCCCATAAATGTCTACAAATCGCTTCCTATTCAATCGTCGTCTATTTAGAAAATTCGAATTCCAAATTGTTCTTTTCATCAGTCACCAAGGGGAGGCTTTGACTTCCCGAACCCTCTTTAAACAATAGCTAGACACTTATAATATAAGTGACTCACTGCAAATATAAAATAAGTAATTAGAATACATCATTTTACAAACTTGTCAAAGTCAGAATACGACAAAATTGATAGATATTGGCAAAAGTTGAAAGTTTTGAAATTATGGTGAAAAGAGTAAAAATTAGCTATTTGGAATAGTGGTATTTAATAGAAAGCACTTGGAAATTTTCTACACGCCAAACTAAAGAAACTTTACATCTGGTCTTAGCAATGAATTTTTATTTAACACTAGAACACAATTATGGTGTATTTATTTCTACCAGAGATATTAAAACGATAGAAACTTGAAGGAATCTATAATGCAATGGAAATAAATAAAATAGAAATTCATTCTCTTATAGAAAATCACAATAAAGTAAAAATCAATATATTTATAATAAATAATACATTTTAAATGTATAAAACAAATAATAAATTTTTATTAGAAATTTGAATGTGTCATTTTGACCATTTCTAGTGCTGAATAAAAGGAAGAAGTATCTTTAATTTTGTGTAGGTTTGTTCTATCGTCTCCTTTCGTTTCCAGATTATTTCAAGTACAACGAAATTGTTTTTTACTATGGGATTATCGTATAAAACAAATAATAAATTTTTATTAGAAATTGTGAATGTGTCACTTTGACCACTTCTAGTGTTGAATGAAAGAAAGAAGTATCTTTAATTTTGTGTAGGTTTCTTCTATATTATATCGTCTCCTTTCGTTTACAGATTATTTCAAGTAAAACGAAACTGTTTTTTAATATAGAATTATTAAAAAACGTGGCAATTACTTTATAACGTTACTTGATTGTATCGAATAACTGTCAAGTTTTCAAAGGGGAGAATAGCTGTATTCTGGGAGATAAATTGTTAAAAGGACGAGAAGTCGATGATTTAATTAGACGATAAGTTCAGCCACTGTAGCGGACGCGGAAGATATCGAACTCACCTCTTAGATGTGAGAATTAGGTCTTCCATTAAAAATCCAAAAGCCCGTCAGTACAAGTTTTCTGATTGAATTAGGTAACTGGCGAGTGAAGGCTACTATTTCCCGACAATAGGATATCACTGTGCTGAAATTGAACGGAAACCGATCCCTTCGAGAGTATGAAATAGGAAAGCAGAACCAATTCGTACCGCATAACGTATTCGTAAACCAATATTGCGAAATATTTCGTTTCTTTCCATCAATTTTTCACCCTCGAATACCCCGTCGGTTCGCTGCTCATCAATTATTTCATTAACTGCCCAAACAACCGACCGTTATATTCACTTGTAAATCTTGCGTTGTATATTCCACACACCGAGTATAGAAATAAACATTTAAATATGAAGACTGTCGACCTCGGAATTCTTCGAGAGAAGCTCCGACAAAATTCGAGATATTAAAATCTACTACCCGGTGTTTTCACTTTGCGTGATTCATTAAACGTTTAAAAAACCTCCGCGCTTTGAAGTCAACTAAAATCTATTATCTCGTGTTTTCGGTTCGCGTAATACTATTCATTACATTTGGAACGTTTAAAAAAAAAATCTCCCGAGCTCTCCGAGCAGACCATCCGATATTTAACGAAAATGAAAGATTAAAAGTACCGACTTCGCAATCGCGTCTAAGTTTAAGCCCGCAACGGGGGACCGGTTACAGAGTCGATCAGATTAAACTCAATCTGAATTTTGGTTTCAATCTCTCGCGCGCGCGGTGCAGGACGATATTATCCGCCGGGCGAGTATAACTCCATTTTTCTCCCCGGAAAACTTTTTTCAATCACTTCCCATTTAATAATTTCTTTACCATTCCACCTCCCCCCTCGACCGGTCTTCCATTATCCCGGCCCGTATTGACTTAATTAATCGATTTCGCGGAACCACCCTGGGTCCTCGGTTGATTTCTCTCGACCAACAGATGAGGCACTAACGACGCCCGCGCCCGGGAAATAAAATTCCCGGAGCATCGACGGGGCGTAGGGACAGTATCGAATTCCCGATGGAATAAACTCTCGGCTTTCGAGTTTTCTGATAACAGCCGCGAATTGCGCGCGCGCGCAAAAGATGGATCTTTCAGCGCAAGCACAGGGATGATAGGGTATCTCGACGTAGAAAGGGGATACCGTCTCGTTCGTCGAAGACTTTCGATAAGACTTCGTCGAGAAGCACGCGGGAAAACGACCCAATGGCGCCCTCGATTGATTACACGAGGACTACTCCGAGACATTCGAGCGAACGACCGATACGTGACACTTTGACGCTTCGTTCCGTCCCTTTCGATAGGTCCGTTCTCGATCTCTCGCGAATATCGATTCTTGCGCGATCGTTTCTCGCACCGAGCAACACGATAGTCGCGCGCTTAACATGTGCATTTATTTTTGTTCGCGATTGCTTGGAACAGCTATTAGACGCAATTTACTCATATAAAAATAGAAATGTTTCTTTCAATTTGTGGAGAAATGGTGAAAGGGATGCGCGATGAAAGAAAAATAACTATAAGTGAACTGAATACACAGGGCGTTCGATAATTGATGGTACTAGGGAAAAGGGGGCGATTCTGCATGAAAAAATAAGTCTAAAATATAGAATAACAATTTTTAATGTGAGGCTTTGTTTTCGAGAAAATTGACTTCGAATTTTCGTCTAATTTATATAGGGTGTTCGGCCACACCTGGGAAAAATTTTAATGGGAGATTCTAGAGGCCAAAATAAGACGAAAATCAAGGATACTAATTTGTTGATTGAGGCTTCGTTAAAAAGTTATAGAAACATTTCCGGCCACATAGTATATTTTCGGTAAAGAATTTTTTGCTCGAAAGTACGTAGGATTTCGAGGGTACGTCTATTCGCCAAAAATGATTGTAATTGACTCCTGCAACCGAAAATAATTTTTCCAGAACGATTTGAAATTTTTTGTTTTCGCCGGAAAAATTCAGCAGCTACAACTTGTCGATTTTTTTTAAAACTTCGTTTTTGATTTTTAATAAATTTGTTTGACGCTCTACAGAAAAGTTGTCTAATACTTTTTTGTAAGTACCCATGGGCTCTGCTTCAAAAAAAAGTTTCATTGAAATATATTCACTATTCTAGGAGTTATGGTTGTTTGAAGATTGGACCAGTTTTCTTTCATTTACGAAAACCATCGACGTGTGTGTTGCGTTTTATTTTTCGAGACACAAGTCAAGAGAGTGCAGCCGTGTTCCTTGTCTTATTTAGACAATGAACAGTACCGATTGGGTCTGTACGTGACGAATTTTCGTCATTGACTTTTCTTCATTCCGGCAGTTTTTTCCGAAATGAACAGACGTGCCCTTCCAAGTGCTTCAAATAAAGTTCACCACCTATTTCGAATAGAAGAGAACCCAGCAAAGATCGATGCAACGTAATTAAATTAAAAAAAAAATCATTATTGTTTTTAAAGTTCCACGCGAACGACAAATGGTTCCGCGTCGCGGATAAATTACCCACTCGAGTAACGTGGAATTTTGAAAATTTCCCTTGTTAGTTTCTCGTTACTCCTCGCGGAGTATCGAGAACTCGGTGGGAAAGAAACTTGCCTATTTTCATCGGGCGCTCGAAAGGAACGAAAGCGTAAACTTTCCTGTAAATAAATCGCAACGCCAAGATAACTTCTTTATGCGATCGTCGAACGCGCGACAACGGGTCGGCGACTGAAACGGAAAACGGGCCGCGGCGGCAAAGGAAGGGTGGAGGGGACGAGGCGTCGCGGTGCCCAGCGTCTTAATAATGGCACGTCGTAGAAACGCCGCCGTCATGCCAGCAAGGGTGGAGAACGGGCGAGCAAAAGGAGAAGACGAAAAGCGGCATGAACTCGTGATTTATCAGCCAGCAGTATCATCGTCTCTCTTTCTTTTCTTCCACGACACTTCTTGCTTTCGCGTACGCGCGCGTGTTCGTCCGTGTGCAGAGCTAGGACCTCGCTAAGTGACATTTTAAAAGGAACAAGACCGCCCGACCGGCGCTTTGACGCATATTTCGCGGCTATTACGGCCGGCTATAATTTTGCGACAACCCCGAGGCCCGAGAATAGAAGCTCGATTCACCCCTAAACGACTCCTCCATTTCTAAATCGACCAATTTATTGGCCCATGATGGACGTAACGAGCCGAGCCACGAACATGGCGGAAATCTGGTTGCGATAACGTTACTATTTTACGTATTTGTTGAGATTCCCAAATCTGACTTTACGGTACGTGCTATTTTCATTCGTGTTTTGATGCTAAATTTACGCTAGCCACTGACCTTTTCGAGAATAATTCTAAGCTGAAAGAAATCCAAGAGAAAAGAATTCTAAATCATCGAAAAAATATCTCGACACTCAGAGAAATTTCTAAGAAATCTGAAATTTATTTTAAGTTGTTAGTTTGTATAATAATTAGACCAAATAACTTCTGAACGCAAAATCGTCCGAGAGATTTCATTATAATGCATTTTATTATTTGAAGATGACACCACTTGTTGATTTTTGTAGGATGTATTTATGATGTTTTAAGGAAGCGAAAATACCAAAGTGTTTGGCCACCCCTCGAAAAAATTTTAATGAGAGATTCTAGAGGGAGATTTCTAAAAATTAAATTAAATATTTCAAATCATTCTGAAAAAATTATTTTTGGCTGCGGGAGTCAATTAGAAGCATTTTTGGTGAATAGACATACTCTCGAAATCTTATTTACTTTTGAGAAAAAAATTCGGGTAGATGCTGAAATTTTTCCGTAAAAAAAAAATTTTTCAAATCGTTCTAAAAAAATAATTTTCAGTTGCAAGGGTCGATTACAATCATTTTTGGTCAACACACATACCACCAAAATCCTACGCACTTCCGAGAAAAAAATTCTTTTCTGAAAATATAATTTCTGGCCAAAAATGCTATCTCGAAATTTCATGCGTATCTTTAAAATGTCATAACTCCTGAACGGATTGGAGGATTTTAATGTTTAAAAAAGCAAATGACGCGTATTTTGATGGAGAATATGTACAAATCGCAAAAATATTCGAAAAGTTGGTCCTTGAACCCGCAAAATGAGAAAAACTCCATAAAAATAGTCCAATTTTCAAACAGCCATAACTCCTACAATTGTGAATATATTTCAATGAAACTTTTTTCTGAAGTAGAGCTCATGGGTACCTACAGAAAACTATTAGACAACTTTCCTGTGGGGCGTCAAATAAAATTACTAAAAATGAAAAAGTAATTTTTAAGAAAAATCGACAGGGGGTGCCTAAATTTTTCGACGGAAAAAAAAAATTTCAAATCGTTCTAAAAAAATTATTTTCGTTTGCGGGGGTCAAATACAATCATTTTTGGTGAATATACATACCCTCGAAATCCTATCCAGTCTCGAGAAAAAACTTCAGTACAGACGGAACTTTAAACGTTAATAACTTTTTAACGAAGCCTCCATCAACAAATTGGTATTCTTAGTTTTCGTCTTATTTTGACCTCTAAAATCTTCCATTAAAATTGTTCCCAGGGGTGGCTGAACACCCTGTATGCAGCGATTCGATTTTCTTATCTAAGCCCAGCGACACTTATATGTATCAGTTTCTAAAATTGATATTATCACTTATTTAGAACATTACAAATACATTCCATAAAAATCAACAAGTGGTATCACCTTTAAATAATAAAATGCATCAAGACGAAATTTCTTGAACGATTTCGCATTCAGAAGTTATTTGGGTGAATCGTATTTTCATAGTTTTGCGTGCAAAGTTTTCAGGTGCTCGAAAGAGATCGTACAACACGTATGGACGATAGATTTAAAAGGAGGGGGAGGCAAGGAAGAGGGTTCGCTACAAGTTGTTTCGCCCATCGGCGAAATCAACGTTAATTTCCCTTTTATTTTTCTCCCTGATTAAAAATAGTGCCTTCGAGCGGCGAGGCTGCACAGCTTTGCCAGGCGAGCACAAAGAGAAAAAAGGAGGGAACGATCCGTTGGCGTAAACGCGAGAGGAAAGGTGTATTACGAGCCGAAGCGTGCTTTTTCCGAACGCGTTCTCTGTGCTTCTTCGAAACTCCGTGTTTGAAAGTTTCTTTTGCAAATCCAAAGAGACTTTGGTCTTAACGGATACCCCGGATGCTACGGAGCGAGAAATTCGACGCAACAAATAATATTAACAGAGCGCTCCGTATAGCTCGATAAATTTCATTAAAAACGAAGAAAGGGGTCCTCCGACTTTGGCTATCGACATTTCTGTGGCTTTCAGCGAACTTAATCACGGATTTTTCTATCCATGCATATGTTGGGACAAAGGTACAAACTTACAATTGTGTTTTATGTAAGTTTCTATCGTATCAAACTTGCAGATATTAAAAAAACAAAGGTATATTATGTAAACCTGTTATTAATCTTACCTTGATAATACTAAGAAACTGAAAATAAAAGTACACAATAGGAAACAAGAAAGAAAATAATGAAATAAAACTGAGGTGAACATAATGCAATACAAAATGTTTTTTAGACAGTAGTCTGATCTTACAATAAAAGTAGCCTAGAAAATGAGAAAGAAAATAATGAAATAAAACAAAGTATCGTTGAACATAATGCAATACAAAATGTTCTTTACAAAGTAGTCTGATTTTACGGTTCACAAATTTTGTAGAGAAACAGAAAATATTCGATAACGTTTCACGTATGTTTTAAGCAGAGAATATTGTTGCAACGCAGAAGGAGCTTTTTTTCTTACTCTACTAGGTAGAATCTATACTTCCCACACGCAACCAGACACCCTGTATAGAAGACAATCAAAACAACTAGAAAGCATAACTTTCCCCGCCGTAAAAATAACAAATCTTTAATGAAGTTTCTTGACAACGACGATTGAATTTCTCCTTAAGCGTCCGATTACCGACACATTTATCTGAGCGGTCGGAAACTTTCCCTTGGCAGTGAACGTAGCGAGCAACGAACGTGTTAAAAGTCCCATTAAACGAGAGAAATCCGAAAAATGATATTAGCAATAATTTACGAACACCGACTCTGGTGCTGTGTGAAATATCACCAACTATTTTAACCGTTTTACGATAACAGCTGACGAAAATAGTTTTTGAGCGTCACAGCTTATAACCAGCGATCTCTTATGTGACTGCAGCCACGGCTTCGAAAGTTATCAAGTTTGCAGCTTACGAAACCCTTCATCAAAAGCGCGGGGTCTGTTCCGAGACCACTAATTTCGCGACGATTACTCGCGGCTGTTTGCGGAAGTTTCGTAAGGGAAAAACATATGAAATTTGCCAATCAACAACGTTGAGAATAAGTCATTCGTTTATTGCACCCCCTGAGAAACTTGCTTTTTTTCGAGCCTTAAGCTCAGTTAGCAGAAAACCGTCAAGCTAAGAACAGCATTTTCGTTTTATAAAACCACATTAATTAAATACATACTTAGGTCGAAAGTTTGTCGTATTTATTTAGCAAATAAATATTCAAGAAACAACGATTACTGTTTTCGCGTTGATAATTTTGATATCTATCGCGAAAGCGTGCTGGAAATGTTGCAGTCTACGGTTCATTAAGCTAATACCCGTCGAATCGGTTTTCGAACAATTTCATCCCTGTTATGTGAACCGATAAAACATTCCGTAATAGCATTAGACGCAACTGACGAGAACCCGATTATAGTTCTCGTATCGTTCTCGCTTATTACTATCGTGGTTTAATCGTATTACACGTCCTGTTAGTTGCACCAATATTTAGCATCCAGCAATAAATCAGCCGTAAATTCTACGTTTCTCTATGTTATTTACTGTGAAGTTTGCCCTCTGCTTTGTACCGATTACTGTTTCTAAACCTGTATCCTTTCCTCGGCTGTTTAGTTTCGCGCGACAGAGCCGCGCGGTTATTAAATAAACAAGCGAAACGGCAGCCCAGCAAAGTCAAATTCTCGTACGCTTTAGTTGAAACATGCGCTTATTAAGTATCCATGCGCCGACAAAAGATTTTCGAACAACAGCCACTGTTTCGCTGGCTACGAGTTGCTACAGCAAGCTGATTAATTATTTCGAGTATCGTGAATGACAGCAGGACCGTTGGTTCCCGACTCTCGCGTCGCGAAATTTTTATTTTAGATCGGGCAACATGTTACGGCGAGCATTATGTAAATATCGAGCTGCTTTAAATTGTACATTTAAAGGAAGAATCGTGAAATTACAAGCATTTTATTTCACGAAGTAGAATCAGATATAGACAATTTAACGGTAATAAGAAAATCTTTGTCAGTTTTATGTTTATTATTACGTAAAGGAAAAATAAAATCTCGAAAGTATCGCAAAATGATATTTAAACAATCTTTATCAGTTTTATAATAGATATAAAAGATATAAAACTATTATATTACTTTATCAGTTCGATAATCAATATAGTAGATATAAAACTGATAAAGATTTTCTTAAATACCATTTTGCGATATTTTCGAGATTTTGTTTCTCCTTTACGTAATAATAAAATTAAATTTCGAAAATATCGCAAAATGATATTTAATTTAACTCTATTTTAACAGTTAAGGACGTTCGTTGGCCGTTTTGCGCCTACGTTGGCATGGTCCAGTTAATTAAATGTTAAAATAAACGTTATGAAAATCGTACACCGGATTGGACGTTGCGTAATTAATCGATACACCTTATGTTTGACGGGGAAAAAAGTTCCGGTCACAGGGACCGTTCTCCGTAGCGGTGCTTTATGCTCAAAGGGTTGCAAAGCAACAAAGAGCAGCAATTTGTGAAGCGATAGGTTCGCAGATACCGTGACACCCAAATAATGAAGTGACTGTAACCACGCGGCTCGGGACAAAGGGCTACTTATCGAACAGCCTTGGTATACCCGGTGGTTAAAAAGAATCTAAAGCGCTTACCTTGATGGTGAATTGTCTGCACTGCGGCTTGTACGCGTTCGTTCCGCAAACGAGAAATTGATCAGGCCCTTGTCTGCCGAATACTCGTACGTAATTCTGACACTCGTCCTCGCTGCGTCCTTTCAGATAACAAAGTTCACGATGTGCCCCCGTGCTGGACCACTGCAACCTCTGTGACAAAACAAGATCAAACCGTTACTTGGAATCTAATTTCCGAGACATAGTTCGCGCTCCGCGACAGGCGAACACGTAACGACCGTATCTGCGAAAACGAACTTCGAATATGACGCATCGGGACTACATATCTATTGCCAATTCGTACTGACACGTCCACCAGTCGAACCAATACACGTACGATTTTCCACGATATATTATAATGCTGCTCTTACACGTATACGAAGACATTTCAAAACGTTAACCTTTGGATTGTTGGATTCGGAGGAGTCGTATAATTTCTAAGTTGAATTTCCTTGGAGATTAGAAGATTAACACTTTCACTGCCACGTCATACACATATGGGTGACCAAATTTACTATTGTGATATTACAAAAATTAATTCTCGAGTTAAGATGTTGAGGGAAATAAATTTGGATGGAATTTGTGAATTTTAACGAGGTTACGAAAATAAGTACTGAAATAAATTGTAACTTATGTAGCTTACAATGGTCTAAAATCAAAATTTTACTTTTGTAGAATATTATATGGTTTTGATCTGGCAGTGAACAAGTTAAATTGATTTAGAGATTGAACACTTAAAATAACTACTATAAAACTCGATATACAGAGTGTTCGGTCACTCCTGGGAAAAATTTTAATGGGAGATTCTAGCGGTCAAAATAAGATGAAAATCAAGAATACCAATTTGTTGATTGAGGCTTCGTTAGAAAGTTATTAACGTTTTAAATTCCGCCTGTAGAACGGTAGTTGCGCGTGATAGTGGTTCTCACTCAACATGAGAAACTCTACTTAGTAACGTGACGACAGCCTCACAGTTTTGTGAGTGAGAACCACTATCGCGTGCCCACAGCTGACCGTCGTTCTACAGGCGGAACTTTAATCGTTAATAACTTTTTAACGAAGACTTAATCAACAAATTAGTATTCTTGATTTTCATCTTATTTTGGCCTCTAGAATCTCCTATTAAAATTTTTCCCAAGGTGGTCGAACACCCAATATGTTAAAAGGCTACGTGGAAACCCACAAAAGTACACTACACAAGAAGCTTTATCAAATAGCGTCAAAAAAAAGTACGAGTAATGAGGAAACCATTACTATTACAGAAGAAAAAACAAGATAGCAACCGTGAGGCCAATTTCCACAGTTCTAGAATCGCGTACAGTAAACTCACCTTAATAATATAAAACACGTATGTATTATTTTATTTTAAACGAGGAACTTCGACGTTGGAATACGTATAGGACACTTACTCTATTAGGAATAATTTAACAGTAGTGTTTTAAATTATCGTTGAAAAATTATTGTAATTATCGACTAGTTCCAATTCAGATTTGGAAATATTTTATGTTGATCCCAAGAAACGACAAAGCGTCGAACTCGATACGCGTGCAAACACTGGAAATTTAAACGAAAGACTGAAACGTGACTGAGATACGCAAAATTTCGAGGAACAATGGAATGTTTGGATGGCGCACGTTTCGGCGCATTGTTTCGGCGTCGCGGGCACAAAGGCTTCCGATTGGAAAAACGAAGTTGGTTCCTATTCAACCAATCGGAAGCATTCGCGCCTGAAACGTAGTGACGTAGAGAGTAGGAGAGTGGGGGGATGATATTACACTATAAATCACTCTACCACATGACCCCACGGCGTAATTAACTGTGTCATACGACTTGACATAAATATTTAAATAATGTCACTCGTTTTAATAGAGGCACTTGAATAAATATTACAATATTTGAATAACGTGAGTTTTAATTCTCGCACAGTGGGCTCTAGGTCCATTTGAATCCATGCAAACTGTTTCTTTGAGATTCAAGTTTCAGTTTTTAATAATATTAATATCGTTAATTTTATATTAGGGTTTCATTTTAGATGACTAACAGATTATTACAGATTATTACAGTTTTCTGGAACATTCCTCACAGCGTGGTTCATGTTTATATACATGCATACAAATATAGATAGTAGATACATTTGTCTCAAGACAATAGATGTTACGCGTCTGTTTACCCGCGTACATATTAACATAGATACTACCTTATCGATTTTCAGTTATTCTTAACAAATATTAAACGAGTTTGTAAAATTAATAATATCAATAAATACCCATGATTGTAAACCTTGTAGACGCAAAATAATAAAATTGAGACTCTTAAACATTTATGTCAACTATGTACTACTGGCAACTCTAAACAGAATATAAATCGAAAAATGCGATTTTGAAATGAAATCTACAGATTAATTGCTAAGAACCTGTTCCATATAGTATAGCATTCTCAGAGATTCTATAGACGATCCAGCGATCGCGAACGCAATTAGGGAAATATTTCTTGAGCAGTCAAAAATCAGAAGTCGCTCACCCTGACTGGAAATTCCGGATTTCCTTGCACGAATCGCTCGAGGCGAGCGTGAAAAGATCCAGCGTATGAAACAACGAGTGGCAAGGTGGAACGCTTGAAATCGCGAAGAAGAGGGTGGCGGGGGTTCAGGACAAAAACTGCAGCTGTATACTGTCGAGCAAAAATCCTTGAACAAGCTATCCAGCCCCACCCCTTCTCGCGCCTTTTCTCGCGTCTGCGAGTATCCGAGCGTTTCATGTTATCTTTTTACGGCATCTCATGGTCGACCCAGAAATTTCCTTTCCTTTGATAATTTCGGATGATCGAGCCACGGGAAGGTAAATCTTATCAGCGCTGAGGCTAGTTCGTGGATCCACTTTTCCACAAGAGCAACGGCCACGGTTGATCTCGTTACGATGCATTATCCAAGATCGTATTTTGTTTCTGGCAGCCTACAACTCGTGGACCCCTGGCTTCTCCGCATTCTTTTTTCGTTCTTCTCGCTTATCTTGCCATACCTTACCTCTATCATCTTAATATCCTTATATTACTTGCTTCGGTCCTCCCCCTACCACCCTCTGCCTCTTCCACTACAATGTCCCGGCGAAGTATCAATAAATTACTTGAAAATTTATTCCGATACCTTTCCGCGACCCAGAAATTCTCTCTACCGTGAAATCTAATTTCGTCCTCGTAGTTCCATGCACCCGAAGTGTATCTCAAACTATAGGAAATAAATCAATTTTTCCAGTTAGTGTTTCGTAGCTTCCTCTCTCGTTCTTACTTTTTTCCTTTCCATTTGCTTCTTTAGGTACGACGAAACAACGATTTTATGTCAGCGTGGCGCGTAGAAGTTATTTCATAGTTTTATTTCTTCGTTCGGGATCTACGATATGCAGTACGAGAAGAGAGGATTCATATTCCCCTTTATGAGATTCTTTGAACTATTTTTATACATACTTGTATATATAATATGATATATTTGCTGTTCTTTCGTCTTTTTGTTTCGGTAGTAAAAAACCATTACCCTTCATTTTCACTGATTCCTTACGTGCATTCTTTTTATAAAATTCTAGTAAAAATCAAACCTTATATTTTTTAAATAAGAAGCCAAATTTATGAATATTCATTTTCATACGATAATTCAATTTATATAAGATAAATACACTAGAATGAACTCTTATATTTTTTAAGTAAGAAGCCAAATTTACGAATATTCATTTTCATAAGACAATTCAAATTTTTTATTATTTAGTTTAGAATTTCTAACACACAATATTATTTTAGCGCCATTTAAGTTCACGACTTTTCTTATATACTTCTATTCTTGCTGTTTCTTTTCTGAGAATAATATGAAGTCTGTTTCGCCTACCACGACCGATCATCTGACCGGTTGAATGATTTATATTTTTTTGTAAAAAAAACTGAACAAAATTCGGTACCAAATTCTGGTTAGCTTCCGATGTAAGTAGGAATTATATGTATAGCAAAGACAAAAGGAGAGAATCTTCAGTTTCCACTGTCTTAAAACAGTCTAATGACGCGTATTAAAAATACTAAAACTTTAGACGCGTGCAGTTCCGAAACTATTAGTGTTTTATGCATTATTGAGCCATCATTGGAAGCGGCGAACCTTCCCCTTTAAAATGGCTTTTGGTTTATGTCGATCCGACTTTCCCTTTTCGAGATATCGTAATTTATGTAAAGGGGTAATTTTTCAATTTCCGCTATCTCTCTGTCCCCGACGTACAAAAGCCTACTAACGCCTATTAAAAATACAAAAAATTTAGGCACGCGCTGTTCTGAAACTACTTATGTTTTCTGCATAAATGAGCCATCGTTAGAAGCGGTGAACCTTCCTCTTTAAAATGGCTTTTGGTTTATGTCGATCCGACTTTCCGTTTCCGAGATATCGTAATTTATGTAAAATGGTATTTTTCTTCATTTGACTATCTCTGTCTCCGTCTGACGCGTCGCGCTGGACCTCTCTTTTTCGTACGTGACTCGTGACTGTCGTGACCTAGTTTCGGGGCGTAGTATTTCCAAGAATTTACTACGCACTGTTTACTATGGTCACGCGCGCGAGTTCATTGATATCAATGAAACGTAAACAAACGCTTCGAACCTTTATATCTCCGAAACTAGCCACCGCATCGACTTGAAACTAAAATCGCTATATCTCCGGAACTAATAAAGCTATCGACCCTCACAAACGCTCATTTTAAAGGGCATTTCATCCTCTACCTAATGATCATATCACATACTACAATTCTTGCTATCTTCTATATTTATTTTGAAATTTACTTTGACGCTATCTACCTAAAAAAGTTTCAACAATTCCCACTGATTATACGACTCGTGTGCGATAAAATTGGATCATAAATTGTTAATTTAATCGAAAATGAATTTAAATTTGCATACAGGGTGTTTGCATAATTACTATTCCATTTTTTCGTAAACAATTGTTTTCTCTGGAATTAACTACGGTATCAACTTTAAAGAAAATTTGTTTTCAAGAGCGTTTTATCTTCTATCCGATGAAAATGACTGATTTGCTAGTACTATTAAAGTATTAATGCACGTTTAGAATAAAAGTATTGAATATTTTTGCGCAGGTTCTTAGAATTCAAAGCTTTAAGAAAAAATATGCGACATAAAAGAGGATATCTTACGAATAAACTTCAAAACACAACTTTCTATATATATAATGCAAAAATTATAAGTACCTTGCCTCGTAAAAGAGAAAAAGAAAGTCATTTAATCGGTCATGGTAAGAATGGTTATACATGAAATGCCGGTAGGTTTAGTGTTAAAGAGTGCTTAAGGCACCGATCGGCGTCGATCCCGATCGTGCTATCTTTAGACATCGATGACGTAATTTTCCAGCGCGTAGCCTGTCGCAGAAAACCCCGAAGGGGGGGATAAAGGAGACACGTCGGGTAAAATCGAGTAGTCGTCGAAAAAGAAGACAGAAATGTTCGAACCCGATCGAAACGATGTTGAAGAAAACCAATTACATCTTCCCGAGAGGATACCGGTTCTTGCCACCGGGCGAATTCAAAACTGCTCGATCTGCAAATGGAATTGTCCAATTAAATTTGATTTACACGTTATCCGTGCTCGATGCCTAATTAATTCCCAGCTCAGCCGTGATTTCTTGCCGCACTTTCTCGCGGCCGCGAGCGAACCAATTAAACCGCCGAACGCAGATTTCGGTCGAGTGTGATTTAGGAACAGCCGCGGCCTGTGTACCCCCCCCCCCCCCCCCTTCACGTTTTGGCTACCACCCACACGCCCTTCTCGACCGGCTGGGTTTTTGTACTAATTAGAATACGTCTGGAGATTCTGGTTCCCGGTTCCGTCGCCGCTCCGCGAGTTACAACTAGCCCGAAAACTTTCGACCGCAAAATCGCGCTGCATATTCATCGGGTAATACGATTTCATAGTTTCGAGCCTCCGGGAGGTCGCGTTGCCCGGTTTTACGCTCTAACCCGCGGATAAATTCGGCCCGGGACGTAGCTCTAATCCAGCGCGAGCTAACCCGGCGCCCGAAACTTTTTTCTGGGGTACTGCATACATTCCGTGTCCGGATTCCGGACTTTACTTTGACGAGGGCCGCTGGCGCCCACGCGCGGATCACACGGAACGCTCCACGGTATTTGAAAGTGTAACGATCCCCGGCTATCGAAAAAGTTAGCCGTTCTGTTTGAACTTCTGCCCGCGAAAAGGACAACCAGCGCCATGGTGGCCCCGGTTCGACGAGACCAAGTGCCAACGAAGGCGAAATCTCCCTTTCTTTTCCTCTGTTTTTCTTCGCCCCTGACGCTCGAGCGAAATGCAACGACGCGATCGCGAACGGAAAGTTCTGTCCCCGAAGCTTCGCGTTTATTTCCGACCGAATGCATCGTTAACGGCCGGCCAAAATTACGAATGATTTACTTGAAAATAAGAAATTCGGTTAAATTTTAACGAAATGTCGAGAACTAAAATCGTTCGACTTTATACCAGGCTTTCCATGAATAAAATAGACGGTACGCTTTATAACTTTCATATTCACATTCGTAAAAATAGAACTTTAACGAATTAAATTATAATTTAATTTTAATTTTTAATTTCCGCGCTGCTTTGACGTATCTGAATTTACATAGGTACTCGTAGGTCGAATTCAATTATGAATAAAATTCGTCGAAGATATAACCGAAAATATAATTGTTTCTGATTCTTTATCGATCGCGTACTACAGTGCGTATCATAAGTATACTGACCCCTTAAAATGTAAGGAATTTGAATTTGGAAATAAATTAAGATGTAATAGTACTTCCTATTCCTAGATAGTTCTATAAAAATGAATATTAAATGACGGAAATACTGTTTAATCAGCGTTTCATAAATATACCAACTGTAAACAAAACTAATTTTATTTTAAATCTTAAGTACGAAAAGAAAAATTTAATAATTTATAAAGTTTTCAGCTCTACGAATTGCAATAAGGTTTTCTGTAATATTTGTATCTATCTACCGTAGAGCGTCAAACAAATTTATTAAAAATGAAAAACGAATTTTTAAGAAAAATCAATAAGGGGTAGCTGCTGAAATTTTTCGACGAAAAAAATAAATTTGTAATCGTCCTGGAAAAATTATTTTTGGTTGCAGGGGGCAATTACAATCATTTTTGGTGAATACACATACCTCCGAAATCCTACGTACTTTCGAGAAAAAAATTCTTTACCGAAAATATACTGTGTGATTTACATCTTATTTTAACCTCTAGAATCTCGTATTAAAATTTTTCCCAGAGGTGGCCAAACACCCTGTATATTACAAATTTTATTAACCTAAATAACACTGAACTCTTAAAACCGCCAAATAAAACATATGACAGACAAACAAAAGAAAACATAATCCAATTGCTGGAAACATAATAAAAATGTTTCGTATATTAATGAAACGCTTGAAATTTAGTATTTTAGGTTTTTATATAACCATTTCTATTGTACACACCAAAGTATTATAATTCCTTCGTTTTATTTACTTAAATAGTATTATACATTATTCTAAAGTACCGCATCATAATAATCTTTTCCTATTCTGTCAAAATATTTAAATATAGACGGGTTGGTACATTCATCAACTAAATTGGCAACGTCTTGATTCCGTAATTTTTAATTTTACGGGCGTAGTATAGGAAGAAAGATCTTCCGGGGACGTTGAACATTAAAAATTATTAAATTTCCTTTTAACCGGCACGAGAAACACGACAGGCATTGTTAGGTTTGGCCGTGCCGCGGGATATCCAGTGTTTCGAAATAAATTCCGAGCGGGTTGGCGAAACGTCGGAAATTTTGCGGAGGACAATATTATACCGAAAACTCGTGGCACGGTTTTGTAAACGTGGCAAAAATGTTCGGGGCGCGTCGCGAGCACTGATATTGTCCGCGAGTTCGCTCGGCGGTTCGCAGGGTGCAAACTGACCGAAACTGCGACCGCGTGTCGCCAACTTGAAATAAAAGTGTCCGCGTTCTTTTACACCCGCGCGTCGACGAATTCCTGATGCTCTTTTTGCCCCACCGTAAATTCTATCGCGAATTTCAATGGGGGGGAATTGTGTTTGTCGTTGTTGCTTTATTAAAATTCCCCGGGCCGCAGCGTGTCCGTGTTTACCGAAAACACGAAACGAACGCATTATTTCCGGGTAATTCAGGAAAATGAATCGAATCTCATAGAGAACCAGAGATTTATTTGTTTTGCTAGCTTTGGCCCCCAACCTTGATGCCTTTTATTATTATTGTTTATCGTGAACGTTAATTCAGAAATATTTATATTTATGTTGATATTTTAAAATATCGAAGTATCGAAAAAATGATTAAAGTCGTCTCGTTTGTAATTACTGGAAAAATAAAAGCAATTTGCAATCGCGGCTAAAACATGACAAAATGTCAAATATTTCATAATTATATACGCAACTGTTCAAATGTAGACGTTTCTATTTAATATAAATATTTATTAATTTATAAATTATAAATCTATTATACAGGGTGTCTGGCCACCCCTGCGAAAAATTTTAATAGAGGATTCTAGAGGCAAAAATAAGACGAAAATCAAGAATATCAATTTGTTGATGCAGGCTTCGTTAAAAAGCTATTAATAATTAAATTGAAAAATTTCAAATCGTTTTGGAAAAATTATTTTCGGTTGCGGGAGTCAATTACAATCATTTTTTGTGAATACACATACTTCCGAAATCCTACCCACTTTCGAGAAAAAAATTCGAGTAAGTGCTGAAAGTTTTGGGTGAAAAAAAAGACTTTCGAATCGTCTTGGAAAAATTATTTTTAGTTGCAGGGGTCAATTGCAAGCATTTTTGGTCAACAGACATACCCCCGAAATCCTACTCAGTTTCGAGAAAAAAATTCATTACCGAAAATCTAACCTGAGGCCAAAAATGTCTGCCCGAATTTTCATGCGAATGTTTAAAACGTCATAACTTCTGAATGGATTGGACGATTTTAATGTTTAAAAAAGCAAACTACGCGTATTTTGGTGGAGAATATGTACAAATTGCAAAAATATTCGAAAAGTTGGTCCTTGACGCTGCAAAATGAGAAAAACTCCATAAAAATGGTCCAATTTTCAAACAGCCATAACTCCTACAATTGTGAATATATTTCAATGAAACTTTTTTCTGGAGTAGAGCTCATGGGTACCTACAGAAAAGTATTAGACAACTTTTCTGTAGGGCGTCAAATAAAATTACTAAAAATGAAAAAGTAATTTTTAAGAAAAATCGACAGGGGGTAGGTGCCTAATTTTTTCGACAAAAAAAAAATTTTCCAAATCGTTCTAAAAAAATTATTTCTAGATTCTGCGGTCAATTGCAATCATTTTTGGTGAATAGACATAACCCCGAAATCCTACCCACTTTCTAGAAAAAAATTCGAGAAGGTGTGAAATTTTTCGACGGAAAAAAAAAATTTCAAATCGTTTTGGAAAAATTAGTTTCGGTTGCGGGGGTCAATTACAATCATTTTTGGTGAATAGACATACCCCCGAAATCTTGCGCATTTTCGAGAAAAAAATTCAGTAAGGTCGGAACTTTAAACGTTAATAACTGTTTAACAAAGCTTTGATCAACAAATTGGTTTCTTGATTTTCGTCTTATCTTGGCCTCTAGAATCCCCCATTAAAATTTTTCCAAGTGGTGGCCGAACACCCTGTATATTAATTGTGGATTATCTATTAATATGTAAATTATATATTCGATAAACCCATAAATGTAGATTATCGAACTCTCAGTATATATCAATAGATTTGTGTAGAGTGATTAATTTTTTTTATTAATTATATATGTAAGAGATTTGTATTGAATATTTGTACCGCGCTGTAGTTTTTTTGAATGTTAATTTATGTGTAAATGGGTTGAAGGTGTTTTGTTCGTGAAGAAATGGATTTCCAGGGACAGCGAGACGACAGAGAAGAAAACGAGTGGTTGTGAAGAACAGACGTGATTCTTATATAATATTAATTTGTATTGCTAATTATCAATTTGTGTAAAAAGATTGTGTGCTTGGTGTGTTTTAAATTCGTTTATATAATTATATCGTTTGTTCATTTGTTCCAAATACAATTCGTTTTGTTAAATCCTACACATATATGTATATCCTCTTTAATTCTATTTATTTCTTCGATTGAAAATTTTAAAATTAATTGCGTTCGTTTTGTTCGAGAAAATTTTTGTTTAAATCACCACCTAATTTGCGATCCAAACATTTTACTAAAATTTCTATTGATAGAATAGTGATTGACTGCTAAAATATATTCGATATCTCTGGTTTGTATCTCCTTTGTTTACTTTTATTAATTGTTTGATATAGCACACTTATATATTTTGAAATGCATTTTCTGTAATTTCCAATTAACGGTGTTTAGAGATAGAAGGTCAGAACATAGTTACGAATTGAGAAAAATTGAAAACCGAATCGAAATATTCGTGGAAAAAGCTTTCCGTCTGATCTCTGTTCGACGTTCGACGCATGGTGCAGCAACGATCGAGGATGAAAGTCGAAAATAATGATTCCCCGCGGTGAGCAACCTTTTTGTTTCGAAACGTGCTCACGCGAAATCGCGAAACGCTTCGAAAACGCAAACACGTCGATTCGAAATTACAGAAATAGAACCTCCGGGCGCGAAATTTTTCGCAGCTAAAACGCTTCAGCGGCGTTTGTTTCTCGAGATTATTTATACTTGAACGACGAGGAAAAAACAAACGTCGACGAGCACGCCGAAAATGTTCAAAGCTGATTTAGGCGCGTACAAACAAACTAGCATCCATTGCGACGAAAAGTTTATTTTAGACGTGTGCTATATCAAACAATTAATAAAAGTAAACAGAGGAGATACAAACCAGAGATATCGAATATATTTCAGCAGTCAAACACTATTGCATTAATAGAAATTTTAATTTTTTAATTTTTCAAAAATTTTAAAAATTTTTAGTCTAACAAGAAATAAATAGAATTAAAGAGAGAACGGACCACGGTCTGGATGTTTATTAAATACAGTGTGTTCTACAAGTAAAAATAACACTAAAGTGTTATGTAACAAAAAATTCATAAATGCTTTGTTAAGAAGTTATGAGGGAAATATGAAATTTAAACAAATTTACTAAAATTTTATTTAAAAAAAGCAACTGCTAGTTGAGGCACGGAAAAATATTTTTAACGTAGAGTTATGTGGATAAATTAAACATTTCTTTAACCGAGTTTAGTTGTTATCATAAAATTTTGAACTAAATTTTGAAACTCACGATATCGAATGCTTACAAAAGATTAATTTTATTTTATTATAAATTTTTTTTCTTATTTTAATATCCTGAATCTCAACCAAGTTTCACAGTTCATATTTTTGTTATAACTTCTCAACAAAGCATTTATGGAGATTTTGTTATATAACATTTTAGTCCTAGTTTTACTTGTGAAACACACTGCTGAAGTGTGTACGAAAAAATGCAGAACACTCTGTATATTCTACTTAAATTTATAACTTACATTCTTTGAGGAGGAAATAATTGTACAAGCCTTTGGGTTTGTAAATAAACATGTCAATGCTTATTGGAAACCAAATGCTATGAGAGAGTCGATTAATTTGACTCTTTTCAAAATGTGATTTAAATCTTCAAAATCGTTACTACATTTATATTTAGGATCTTTAACACTTCTAATCCTTCTATAATAAATGATAGAAACTAAATTCTGATAAAGAAATGCGTAATTTATCCACATAACTCTACGTTAAAAATATTTTTCCGTGCCTCAACTAGCAGTTGCTCTCTTCAAACAAAATTTTAATAAATTTTTTTGTTTGGCAAATAAAAAAACAACAAAAGCATTTATGAAATTTTTGTTATACAACATTTTAGTCCTAGTTTTACTTGTGGAACACACTGCTGAAGTGTGTACGGAAAAATGCGAAACACTCTGTATATACGGAAGTACCGTATCGACTGATCGTTCGACGCGTTGGAAATATAGGGGAACCCGATGTCTTCTGTTATTTTTAATTAAAAACATACAGCATTACATATTCCGTCTTTTTTCGCTTGTTACGTGACACAACAGTATTCGCGATTCGAGCACGTAACGTTGGCTGAAACTATTACGTATTCGCGATGCAAAACACCCCCGCGGTACAATGAACAAAGATACCTCGGTTCTTCGCATTGGCTTCCTCGTCACGAGGTTGAGGGAAAGCGATCTGCATTTTTCAATTTCCCATCGGTCGATACCGTTCTGTGCTTCGGATAAATTCACCGGGAAACGTGAAATATGCGTGCAACTTGTAGGCCGTTGACTGCCGCGGAAACTCGAGTACAAATGAAGCTTGAAATTATCGGTGTTATGCATAGTAAGAGGGAGTTGCTTAAGCTCTCCCGGCTTCATGAATATTCGCAAGATAAAGTAATTAATTTAAAAAATGTATGCAGCTTCGGATAAAGCAAAAGGGGAGAAAGAGAAAAAGGAACGCGTTCAAGGAATTATAAATTCATTTTTCTCTCTTTTCTATTTTCTTGCCGGAGCATCGTTTATTTCGTGCGCGTATCTGGCCGGGCGTTCTTTCTTAATAAATTTAGAATATTTTTTCGTTCCCGTTTAATGAATTTAGAACATCGCGAGACGTAATGGTATGTTTTCAATTAATTATTTCCGTTGGAACAACGATAACTCTCCGCGCGGGAGCGTTGCTAAATTATGCGAAATCAACGTTCCTGATTCCTTTTCTTTTTCGCTCCGGCGGGTTTAAGGTATTCGGGGCGAAAAGAACCGATTCGATCCGAAAAAAGGCTCCAACGTGTTACACTTGTCGTTAATTTCCACGGTTAAAAAATCCAATAGCCGCGACGTCGTTCGCCGATGAAATATCTACAAAGCGTGTTTCGCTTTCGTCGGTTGCGCGATTTCTGATGAATCCCTCTCGATCCCATCGTCCGACGCGAACTTTTTCCCCTCGTTTATTTCTCTTCATTTACAGACGGGAACCGTTGTCAAGTCGGACTGAAAGTTTCCACGAACCTCGAACAATATTAATATTCATGCTCCTCCCATTATTAGTCCCGCAAATGATTTCAATTCAATTTATTTTTATGCGTGTTTTAAAATTCTATTCAACCGACCGATGGATGATCCGCTCGAAGAGGATCTGTAAATTACTCGACGAACATTCATATTATTAATAAGCAAAGAGGAATCAAAGGAAACAATGCTACTTATATATTAGTATTCACTGCAACGAGATACGAAGAGTTCTCAGTTCATTACGTTCAATAATTCACAGTATAGCCACTGAAAAAATTTCCATTTTTCATACCATTTGTACAATTTCTAAATGTTGTTAATTTAATAAACGTCACGAATAAATTGCTATTCGTTGATCTGTTTGTTTGAATAAAATTTTGAATCTTTGGTTGCATAGTAGAGGAGTTACATTTACGTAATTGTGTAAACATCTTACATAATTAATTTCATCATGTGTTTTGCTCTTAACGGTTTACGGCTCTCTGTGCTACAGGATTTGGGACATGTGATTTTCTATACATTCTTAACGAATATTCTAGAAATATTTCTAGTACTAATTAGTAGTCGTAGATATCATGTAACAAGTACATATATTAAATTCTTCATCATCGACACCATTAAGTAGATATCTTATATTTATACATACATACAACAGACTAGCAACTAATTTATTGTTTCAATGATTTACTTTTTTTTTAATTTTTCAAACATGGGAGTGTTGGATTGAATATATTGATATTCTAGGTTACAATTAATAACAAAGTGTCCCAGTCTTTGGCATCTTCGACATTAACTCAACCGTCATTATGTAATATAACGCTATAAAGTCAAAATTACATAATGCTAATTACAATAGTTAAGGAAATCCAAGCTTTTTACGGAATAAAAAAAGTTTTCGAAATTTGTATTATTGCACTTTGTTCTTCTCAAAATACTCGTTAAATTTTGTTGCAAATATTTCTTTACCAGGTCAGTATAAATGCCTAAAATATCGATGCGATTGTTAGAATGAACACCTTGTAAAACGTCAAAAGAAACACAGAAGACAGCATAAATTATAACAGTATTTATAGTCATCGGATAGAGGATGAAATGCCCTTTAAAATGAGCCTTCATTCAAGTTGATAGCGTAATTAATTCCAGAGATATAGTGATTTTTGTTTCAAGTCAATAGGACAATTGGTTTCGGAGATATAAGGATCCGAAGCATTTGTTTACTTTTCGACGCGAGGAGAATGACCTCGCGCGTAAGTAGTAAACGGTGCGTAGTAAATTCTTGAAAGTACACTACGACTTTCTGGTCACGACCAGGTCCATTTTTCATACCATTTATAAAATTTTTAAATGTTGTTTGCTCAATAAACGTCACGAATAAATTGCTATTTGTTGACCTCATTAGTTTGAATAAAATTTTAAATCTTTGGTTGCATAGAAGAGAAGTTACATTTACGTAATTGTGTAAACATCTTAAAGTTATTACTTCAGAGTGAAATAGTGTGTACACAACACGAGTATCGCTGCTACAATTAGCACGTAAAGTATCTATTTGGCAAATCTAACGAGTTGTGTCTTTTCAGTCTGTAAACACAATCTATGGCGTGCAATAAGCTCGAGGCGGCAGGATCGTTTGATTAGAAGAGCGCGATAGCAGTTGCTAGATTTGATCTTCGATTATGGGCACATTTACATCGTGATGGATTACTTCGTTAACTACTCACCAAAGAAGATTACAAGCGTGTCTTAACGTTTCGAGTATAATAAATTGGTGCTCGATGTCAGAATTTTAATCGTAGGTTTTAATTTTAACACGTTCACGTTTGATCCTAATAATATATATAATTGTTTAATTATATCAGAAAACGTAACTTTAATATTATTCACAATTAATGGATCGTATTGATAATTATATTCGGCGTGAATTATTTTGAAACGATTTGACGTTTCGACTATTTTAGAACTGTTAATATATTATAAATGGAAACATCGATACACTGCAGCTGGCATTACTTGTTATTTCTGGCAATAAATACACTCCATTTTCAAAATGATTTTCTTAATATAACTCGTCGGGAAACGATTCAATATTCAATTTATTGTAGATGGTATATTCTGCTATGGTGGAACGAATATTTTTAATTAATGAACGTTAAATTATTGTGTACGTGATGCTAAAAACGGAATCTGCGAGCAATGTACTCTGAGAAAAATGTAATTATTAACAATAAAAAAGTTTTAATAAGCGTGTATATTGAAATAGTTTTTGAACAGATATTTCTGTAAGTAGATCTCATTTAATTCTTATTCGTTATACATTTGTTTCTGAAAAAGGAATTTATTCCCATTATTGTTATTACGAGAAGTAATTAGATGCGTATAATACAAATAAAAAAATTTAGAGTATTTCCTTGGCTTATATTTAACGTACAAATTTGTTAAAACGAAGTAATATTAATTTTCATAGTTTATGTATTAGTAAATTTGCTTATAAATACCCTTTTGAAGGAACGTTTACTGGAGTTTTGTTCTTAAGGGTTGCTTTTCCATTCCAACGCAACGCGAAGCTAGTGCTCCCTCGTTTCGACGCATCTCGTACAAATTCATTAATCTGTCGGACCGTTTGTTTGTTGTTTTTATGGCCCAGACTGCCCCAGTCGCTGGCTATAAATTCATCAGTAAATACGGCGAAACAGCAAGAAAAACGCTTACGAGCGCTGTTCCAAGTTAACCGGCCGAGCAACGAATCATCAGAAAATAATAGAATCGAAAAACTGTTTCTACACGTTTTCCACAATTTTGCAATTCATCCGTCGTTCTTTTTATTTTAACGCTATACTTGTTTAAAATTGTTTTCAAGGTTCATTACGCACGATAAGCACCGTATGCTCTAAACGTATAGTTAATAAATCATTAGCTCAACCTTATTCTGTTCTCGATAAAATCAAACAATACTTCAAACTAAAAAATTTATTAACCTCTTCCCGTGGCATTTGGCTCGACGAAATCCGGGCCCGAACGGTAGGCGTCAACGCGCGGCAAACAGACCAGACTGATGCTAAACTGCTTTGTAACAAAGACTATAAGAATCGTGACCGACTCTTGTGGCGTACGGATAGGAACTAAAACTCAATCACGATCGTGATTTGCTGTCCGCGAGCCTGACTCGTGATGTTTACGTTTGACCCGACTTTCTGTTCGCGAGTCTGGTTGATATTCATGTTTGGGTCAAAATCTTCATCACGAGTCAGACTCGTTAAAGTACGGGCAGGGGTCAAATTAATAACGATACTCAAACTATTCTGTTTCTGAAATATTTATCGATGTTTCAACCTTATTCTGTTCTCGATAAAATCAAACAATATTCCAAAAAATTATTAAACTAATAATGATACTCCAACTATTTTGTTTCTGAAATATTTATCGATATTTCGAGAACTATCTATCAAGGTTTGGTAGACCTATAAAGGAAGAAATCTAAAAACTTCGAGACATTTGGTCATCCTAATTACAATTCCATCGACTATGATATTTTAAACTACGATATTATGGGCACGTGGAGTTCCAACGCGTCGTCAGAATTTGATAAAAACGAGGAGACGAGTATTTGTGTATCTGGTTATCGACAAGGGTTGAAGAAACGTCGTCGAAACGAGGTCTGGTAGAGCTATAATTAACCATGGAACACGACGTTGCCATCGGGGGCCAATAAAGACGTCACGGGATCCGCGTACTGATTTTTCCATCCGGCATGCGGAAAGCCGCGTTTTTCAATTTCTCCCCCGGGCGACAGCTGGCTTTAACCCTTCGTCTGAAATTCGCGATGGTCATCACCGCCCCCGTGGAAAAGTTTTCTCCGTCAAACTTCCGCCGCCTCCCCCACAGTTTCGGGGCTGGAAACTTTCCTAATTCCGGATGGGAGGTGGGCGAGGCGAGAAGAAAAGCGGCAAACGCAAGAATAACGATATGGAAACGTTCGACCGCTTTTCAGGCAAATGTACGATCCGCGTTTGCACACGGGATCGTGTGTACCCGCGGATATACGCGGCCACACGTACAGCGGCACACACGCGCACAGAGAAATACACACAAGCCCGTATTCCGTGATGGAAACGGTACGATCCCGACGTATATACATATGCAATCAGCCGTGCGGTTATGCACACGCTGAAATCGGAATATGATTTCGACCGAAGATGTTCATCTTTTCTAATTTAATTCCTGCCAAGGTCTACGACCTCGAACCCCCGACAGTTTTGCATTTTATCGACGAGGAACGCGGTGTATTTCTAGGTATTTTTTGGCTCGTTGCCCCCTTACGAATTTTATTTGTCCTCGTTTCCCCACAGCGATGATTTATTTATTTATAATACGTAATCGAATTCTAGCTCCTTCGGAAAGCTACTCCGTGTTCCTAATGAATATTTCTTCTATTTGTTTTTCAACTCATATATGATTTAGTTTGTTCGTTTCTTTTACAATTTCCTCCAGGAAAATTTGAACAATATTTATACTCGTAGGCAGAGCTAGTTGTAGGATTTGCTAGTGGACTATGTTGGGTTTATAGGAGAATAAATTGACTCAGATCGATACATGTATTTTGGTCTTAACGGTTTACAGCTCTCTGTGTTACAGGATTTGGAACATGCGAATATTCTAGAAATATGTACTTAGTACTAATTAGTAGTCACAGATATCGCGTAACAAGTATATACACTTAATTCTTCATTATCGACACCTTCAGGTATCTTATATTTATACATATATACAACAGACTAGCAACTAATTTATTGTTTCAATGATTTAGTCTTTTTTAATTTTTCAAACATGGAATAAGCGTTTGGTTTATCTTCTATGCGAGTGTTGGATTGAATATATTTATTGAATAACACCCTGTAAAACGTCAAAAGAAACACAGAAGACAGCATAAATGATAACAGTATTTATATTCATCGGATAGAGGATGAAATGCCCTTTAAAATGAGCCCTCATTCAAGTCGATAGCGTAATTAATTCCGGAGATATATCGATTTTTGTTTCAAGTCGATAAGACAATTGGTTTCGAAGATATAAGAATCTGAAGCATTTGTTTATTTTTCGACGCGAGGTGAATGACCTCGTGCGTAAGTAGTAAACAGTGTATAGTAACTTCTTGGAAATACACTACGACTTCCTGGTCACGACTGAGACAGAGATAGTCGAATAAAGAAAAATACCCTTTTATATAAATTACGATATCTCGAAAACGGAAAGTCGAATCGACATAAACGAAGAACCATTTCAAAGAGGAAGCTTTGCCGCTTTTAATGATGAGTCAGTTATGCAGGAAGCATGAGTGGCTTCAGAATTGCACGCGTTTAAAGTTTTATTACTTTTAATACGCATTACTAGTCTGCTGTAAGACGGGAATAGTGGAATTTAAAAAAAATACCATATCATTAAAATTATGGTATCTCCACACCGGAAAGTAGAATCGTAAATCAAAAATCATTTTAAAGAGGAAACCACTTTCAACAGTGGCTCAATTATGGATAAAGTACTAGTAGTTTTAGAAGTAAAGTAAATTTGTATTACTTTTAATACGCGTTGCTGGGTTAGGGGGCCCAAAATCTCAGTTTGTCCGCATAACTACTTCGTTTGAATTGAATTCAGAAATCGTCATGAATTGGTCATCTATCCCAGAAGAATTCCAGTCAACTATAATTATGTTTCTACACAGACACACCACATTTATACAATTCTTGCTGTGTTATTATTGTTATTTTCCTCTGAATAAATACATATAATTTTAATCAAGAATATTATGATTTGTATAATTTATTTGTCAAAACTTTCTAACACTTCTAAGTATAATCCACCTACTTTAGTTTTATATGCAAGCAGGCCTTGATTTAGACGTTGAGACATTTAATGATTGATCAAGGAATGCATACATAGAAATAGGTGGTCGATCGAGCGCTTGTGAGAAAGGTACAGATTGAACCCTCTGCTGGCGCGTGTGGGAAGTGCACCACATATTAATCTAGACATCCACGCACTAAACTGTTTAGTAATAAGTAACTACTCTCTCCACTCGACGACCTTCGCTCGTTAAACGCCTTGCACTCTGGTTTATAGCTAATTTCCGCAAATTAAGTAACCTATATTTTCCGTCGGAACGTAAAAAGCAACTGTGCAAACTTTTATTGCTCCTCTCTATAATCTACTACCGTAATGCTGTTGTTCCGTGCAAAAAAGACATTAAACAGAGTCGAAATAAAATATAATTCGCATCGATAAAAAGAATCCCGGAGCCGGCAGGAAGGACGATAAATACCGATGATTTAAACTTTCGCGTTCGACGGACGTTACAGATCTAATTCGCGTCGCATTATTAAGAAGCGATTGCCATAAGTAGACGGGCCGCTGCAACTTTGATCTATCTCTGTAGCAAATTACTGGAAAGGATGCTGCCCGTATATCCGTTTCGACGAATAGGAAACCGTTCCTTTGAGTCTTACGCATTACGATTCTCGTAGTAATTGGCTATCTATCAGTGACACGTTGCGCCATAGAGAGGTATCGATCAATCGTATAATACATATGCGATCAGGCCACCCCGCGTGCACGGCCGGCATCGGAATACGATTTATCGGAGTTCAAAGGAGTTCTTCCCGTTTTAATTTAATCTGCATCGAAGTGCCGCCCGGAGATATACGGGGGTCACGAAATCGTCAATCGGAACGAATTTCCCGATTGCACGGTCACGCTCGGTCTTTCGCAATGACACGCGATCGAAGGGCGTGTACCGGAATTTTTCTTCCGATCAGCAATCTCGGCTCGCGGGAACAGTCACTCCGCTTCGTTAGCCCCGATAACCGACTGCTTGTATTACGCAATCAAATAGCTGGTTAATTATTTCGCTGGTCGCGTAGCTGCCACCGACCACGTGGGGCATAGTTGACGAACTCGTAGTTAAGATATTCTGTTCTGCGTCCGAACATCAATTATTACAGTACCTTATTATTCAAACCTAACCCTGCATCGGACTATTATCCACACAATCATTATTGATGCATTTATAAAAAAATTCCAAAGTAGGTGAGCTCTCAGATTTTTTTAAAGTGCGACAGTGCATGTGTAATTAATAGTTGCATTATTTGTATGGAAGTACATATTTTTTTGTTGTTCAGATCGATTTCTATGTTCGTTCTATGTAAAAAATTTTAATGGAGTATCGTGACAAACAAATTGTCAGTTCTCGAGATATTTTCAAAAAATTGAAGCGAAAATTAGGTTGATTTCTCGTTGAAATTGATTTTCGCCTGTCCACTTACTTTTGTCCCTGGCCGTATATAAATTGTAGCATAGATGTAAGATATAATAACTTTCAACAGTTTTAATAACTAATAACACATCAGATATAGTGGATAGAATCAGTTTGATGCAGTTTGTAGAGATGTATAGCTTTTAATATCTTTATGGAAAATGAACCCTTGCTCACGTAACTTGAGTGGTGACGTTTAGTGGAGAAAACCCAGGCTAATTTGTGGCCTAAAAGAAGAGGACCTAAAGAGAAACTTTCTCCGCCGGTCGAATACGACTTTTTCCAACGTAATCGAACGCGTCGCCACACAACTATTCAAGACCGCTTTCATATTCGGGCTTGCGTTCGTTCGGGACCTATGCTGCGGCAGAAATTGAATTGCAGATGTCGACGTCGGACCAGAAAATAGACGAATACACAGAGCGTCCAGTGTGCTGGATGATTGACGTAGTTGGATTACCAGTTTCGACGCGGAAAGACACGGATACACGGACGCTGATCGGAAAAGGAGAATGGAGACGGACGAGAGCACACAGCGTTCAGCGACGCTTTACGGTATTTATTAAACGATGCAAAACCATTCAAATCATGCAATCTTTCTTTCGAAGATACCGGAAAAACGAAGAAAAAGATTGTTAAGGATTCAAAAGGAACCCTAACATCGCGGGGTTTATGACACGGACGTGACTTCTCCGCTATTTTTGAGGATTAGGATTTCGAGACATTTTTACGTGGAAATTACGTTACGGTCATTGAGGAACCTCCAAACTCCACACGGGGCTTGGAATCCTTGGAGCTCTTCCTTGCCTCAACAGTGATTGACGTGACAGTGATTGCATGGTGTGGACACTGGACAGCAGGGTGGATGGGAATGTTGCAAATTGTTAGGAACCGCCCTGCCAAGGTGACGACGATGAGGATTGTTGAGAGCTCGTGCAATGTGTTGCACGTCGAGAGCTCTTCTTGCACGTCTGTTGATATGCAAGGCGTTGGTTTGTTGTAGTGGACTGTATGTCTCTAGTTCATACGATGGTGTGTGATGTTATTCGACGTTTTGTAATTTTGTGTATCTGAACCTTTTTCGTTCAGGATTGGTGCGCTGGTACTTTTTGCATTTCGCGTTCGCGAGGGTGGACCGCCCGTCCCAGGTCGCGAGGTCGCTGGAGCGGGCCTTTTATGACGGTTATTATGTGATTTAGTTTACATTGACACTAAAACCATTTAGCTAATAGCTTGTAGCATTAATGTAAACGCCGAATTGCTGTTATAAGCGGAACGGCATGTTTCGCGACGCAACAAAGATTGACCAATCCTCCCTCCGGTAGGCAATGTTCGTCGTTGTCACCTTGACAGGGGAAACCAAGGTTTCCTTATGGGAAAAATCAGGACGAAGTGTTAGACTAATTTTGACATAGTTACGCCTTCACACAAGAATTCCTGTATATATAACAGAAGCATCATCTTCTGTGGGTAAAGATCAAGGGTACGTGGTTAAGGAGCACAGAGTGGCTGTGACCTAAGCAACGACCACGAGCACAATTGTAAAAACATGGTCTGTTCGTGGTCGAAACAAAGATCGTGCTGATAAATTCCCAGCATTGATTCAGTTATGACTTTACTAATTCGAACAAATCGCATAATGTTTGTCCTTTTTTTGCTCTGGTCTGCTTAATATTTCAGCTCTCTTGGTTTTTACAATTTTGTTCAAATCCATTTATTAGTGTTTGCATGTACGTATGTATGAATATCAATGTGTCTCTGAGCTTTGTAGCGGTTGATATACGAGATTTCGGACAATCTTCTGAAAGTAGGTCAGTAACGTGACAACTATAATAGATACGCGGACGTAATTCTTACATTTTTTCCAACACTGATTTATAGTGGACGAGATTTTTAAAAAATCGTACAAAATAGAAAATATTTCAGTGTTTGTGAATTTACAGTATTTTATACTTTCCACTGCGGTTGAATATTTTCATATAACTCCATAGCATATTGGGGTTATCAGTGACACAAAAACTCGATAAAAATGTGCGAAGAAAATATATTTGATATATTTTAAATAATATTTTTCTGTTCCTTCGTGAACTATGGCACACGTCTGCAGATAAATTAAAAATTGGGATCATTCTAGGATTGAGATCACGTTTTTTAACCCTCAAACAAACGTAATACGTACCATAATTCGATTTGAGTTTCGTTTACGACAACAAAAATTGAATTTAGGAAATACACGAATATTTTCGTATTGGAGGAAAGAATATTTTTTTATTTTTAGAAATCACGTCACAAAATTGCATTTGCCATTACGAAGGGGTAAGATACTTGTAGTTAATCCTTTCTCTAGATTCACGATGGTTCTTGAACAATAAAATTAAATACGCGCACGCCGTAGAAAACACACTCTGAAATCGCTCACTCGATACAAACGAAGAAAAACAAAGAAACAGAACAAAAAGGGGGGTCACGAATTTTCTCGAATTGCGCGTTATTCGAACATTCTAACAATTTACAGACCGTGTACATATTTTCATCGACACCTTTCGCGTGGACGATCGCGTTAAAATCACATCGATCAAGTTCGACGTAAACTGTTGGAAAATAATATTTACGCGGTTTGTAATGTAAAACGCGGAACCCGTGGAATTGACGTAAATCCGGGGTTAAAATTGTAAAAATTATGCAGCCTCGAGGGAAGCTGCGTCGTAAAAGTTTCCCAGCGACCTGCGTGCATCCTGTTAAGGTAAATACTCAACCGGGCCGACATAAACAGAACAACGTTTCAGGTGTTTTAGCCGTTTCGAGTGCACTTCGAAGCAACGGTCCGAGTGCTCCTCCACTCTGGACTCGTTACTTCGCAATGCAACTCTTGGCCGCACGCGAGAAACGGGAACCGACACACCTTTGTGTCCGCGCGATACGGGCAAAGACGGAGGCGTCGCGACGCGGCCCGTCGCTGTGTTCATCCGCCGACCCACGGGGCAGACAGGGTTCGCGCGGTCGTCGTCGTCTCTAACAAACGTTTGAACCGAGCAAAAGCCGGGGGCAGGCGGCTGAAACGCGTACGTACGCGTGGTGGTCCCTGTAAATGAAACGAGCCACGGAAAATTGAAGAAAATCGAGGAAGAAAGTAAAGGAACGCGTTAGGAAGTTTCTAAATAGCTAAATAATTAAGCGGTCTGGCGCGCCCTGAGTGTTCTTAAGTATTACTTTGCATTTCGTTTCATTTTCTCGGCTCGAAATGGAAGCGATTTCTCTCGCACGCGAGTCCAACAAATTCGCATTAAACTCCTGGCGTTGGTCGCGATAAGTAGTACGAACCGTGGAAACTTTTAGCCGGAGATATCGTGAAATATTGCGGTCGACAATTATTTCCACAAACGAATTTTTATTCGCCCCGCTCGGATGCCCGTTCGGTTCGCGGCTCCGGTTGTTTGCTATTCGAGATACGTTTAAACGTCTAATATTTGATACACGTTTCGGAATTAATTAATATTGTTTCGGTTATAGTTCTAGGGAAACAAGAATCACGTTATTTAAAACGTAATGTATTATCTCTTCTGCACCGGTGCAAACGTCTTTAATATTGAATTTCATTACGCTTACGAAATATTTACTCTGAAATATTCCAGGCTGAGGTTTTAATGACTTTGATACGTCGGTGGAAGCTATTCATGCATATTATAATTACACGGATTTTGGTCAGTAAGCCGAGAGTTGGTAGAACTATTTCAACTCTGCGTGTTTCAACATACCTGCAGCGAATTTATTGCCGAAAACTTTAACACTATCGCATTTAACGCGAGAATTGCTACAACGATGCTCCAAACAACAAATAGGTATATTACGTACATTGCAAAAAAATCAATTCGGTAAAAATGCTTCGAATTTAAAGGTAGTATTGACTCATCACAAGTTTCATAATCACGAGGCTACTCGCCATCAAGACTTATATATTATTATAAAATCAACATATTTTTACATTTACGGGGTATTAGTGGAACAAATCTATTCTTTTTCGTGGCCCTTCCTTGTACAAAGAAATTTAAAAAAACTTAAATAGTGCACGTTTAAAAAATTATTTGAAATTAAATCGTACATCAAGGGGTTAATTTTAATTAAATGGCAAATTATTAAGAAGGAAATTGTATTCTGGACTTTAAACAACATCCCACGTTTCCTTTAGAATTGGAGGATTAATATCAACGTCTACAATTATTTTATCGTTGTACAAAAATAAAGAAATTTTATAATAATTGTCGAAGAGTGAAAAGGTGAAAAGGTTTGAAATCTTCGAATATAATTTTCGGACTTCAAGAGTTTGAAAAATGGAATTAATAAAGTTGATGTTTGAACAAACCAGAAGTCTTAATTAACGACGAGCATTGCTTATCGTTGTACGTAAATAAAGAAAATTTATAATAATTGTTAAAGAGTGGAAAGGTCAATATTTGGAAATCTTCGAATCCATTTTCGGGATGAGGGTTTGAAAAATGGGATTAGCAAAGAAGTGGATGCTCGAACAAACCAGAAGCCAGTTTAAATTAACGACGAGCATTGCTTATCGTTGCAGGAAGGACATTTTGTAATAGAGAATGGTAATGAACGGCGAATGGATAATCTTATCGTTGCAAGTTTCGAGAACACCGGTGTCTATCCGCATGTACGAGATGTATCTTCCGGCGCATGCAAATGTATCCCCATTCTTTGCGCCGGGGCGAGTATAACCCATTCTTCCCAGGCTCAAATATATACCGTGGAGCGCCGTTGATCTTGGAAAAATTCACGAGTATAAAGCCCCGATAAACTTTTCCTACCGATAAGCTTAGATATTCCCTGCGTCGCTCGTAAAGTCGCGACACGGAGGAAAAGACTTTACGCCGACGGGAAAGACATTTTCTCGAAAACTCCGACTATCGAGGAGCACGTGACGTATACCAGCCCCGGTCTCTGACTGACGCCTCCCTGCGATCAATTGTTATTCCTCGAACAGACGGGAAAACTATCGAAGATACCGCGGTCAACCGCTTCGAGAAGGTATCGCGAAATTATTCCTACGATCGTATCGATCACCGTGCTGGTGTCCTCGGTGGATGCATCACCCTCGAATTATGCAGGGTTAGTCCCATAACGTGAGTCACTTCGAATAATCTACAGACTCTCGCGGATAAGAGGGATCGTCTCAAGTGAAAAATGTGATTTAGAGACTTTTCATGCCCGGGAGCAAGAAAAATATTTCAATCGTATTTGTCATCAGACCTTTCCGGTTAAATGCTGGTACCTCATCTCTGGCTGTAATTAATGGGTGTAATTCTATGTTTAAAGATGCATCGAAAAGGTGGTGCAATACATTTTTCTATGGAGCTCTGTTCTCGAGAAAATCGTGTTAGAAGATGTGTGGGATAAGTAGTTGATAAGATTCGACTTCCCCCTCTCTAGTGTATTTATTATAGAAAAGTAACATTTCAAATATGATATCTTTTTTCTTAATTTCTATGAAACAGTTTTGTTCTATATTTTCGACTTATTGTTGACCGTAGAATATATATCCTGTATCGATATCATATCCTGTTCGACTACCCCTACTGACTGATGAGATTCAATTTCCCCTTTCCTATTGTGTTTATTATAGAAAAGCAACATTTAAAATATCTTTTCCCTCAACTCCTATGAAACAATTTTGATCTATGTTTTCGACTTATTGACCGTAGAATCATATGCTGGTCGATTACCCCTATTGACTGATGAGATTCAACTTCTCCTTCCCTATTGTGTTTATTATAGAAAAGTAACATTTCAAATATCTTTTTTCTCAACTCCTATGAAACAATTTTGTTCTATATTTTCGATCTTCATCAACTACCCCTATAAAATTAAGGATGAAAAGCTGTAATATCGTGCTTATTAGGATGAAGAGATTATACTTCTCGGGGTTTGGGCGAGTCAAAAATTGCGTAACAGACACGAAACCTGAAAGCGTCGAAGCTGTGAGTCACAATCGTGTTCAGCGAAGGGGAAAATTAGAAAACTTGGTCTCCGCGATACCGTGATGTTAGGATACAAACATCATTAAAACGTGATCATCCAGGACGCGAAGCAACTCTCGAACAATATTTCTGCGATCGCTGCAATTCTTCCAGAGAGGTGCCCTTTCCCGCTGCCTCAAAGCAACCGATATATGAACGTATTCCTTTCAAGCACCAATCGCGATAGACGCTGAGGCGCCTTCGGTGAGCAATCGTTTCGCGCGCACCGGGGAAAAAGACTAACAGACCTTTTTCTATTTTAACGGCAACGTTGGGGGCGTAAAGGGGGCTCCAGTTTTTCACGTAAAGTCACGAAACAAAGACTTCCAATCTCCGGGCGAGCGCAAACAAGCAAACAATAAACGTTCACCGACCCTTAAGAGTCCACTTGGAATCTCACAAAGGCTATCTAAAATAACGATCAATTATACAATTTAGCAGAAACTAGAGAAACGCGTTGATAAGTTATTTCTTTACTGCAGAGGAGAACAAGGGATTGCAAAATATCTTTTTCTAGTGTAAACCTTCGAAAAAATCGATTTTCGTTATGAATGCACAAATTTAAAATTGATTAAAAAATTTTAAATGCACATTCAGTGTAATTCATATAGCATGTATGGCTATAGTCTGTACCAGAATGAACATAAAATTTTTATTTTTCAAATTTTTTTGAGCCCCTGAAACTGAAAAAAATATCGATAATCAAATTTCAAAGGACTGCAATTTTTTTAAAAGCAATTATGCTCGAATGTAAACAACACCACCAATTTCAAACTTTTTTCGCTCAAAAAATTTTAAAATATCACTGGAGCATGTAGAAATGAACCCTATTAATTTGACTGTAAAAGCTGTTATAGTTTATTCGCAAAAAATTCCCCAATAAAGTCTAAAAAAATTGCATTCACACTAAAAGACACCCTTTAAAAGTGACTATGTGTGGGAGTATACAGTACCGCCAATTTTAAGATTGTTTCGCCCAAAATTTTAAAAATGTCACTATAGTGTGTATAAATGAGCCTTGTAAATTTGACTGCAAAAGGTGTGGTGGTTTATCTGCAAGAATTTGTCCAAAAGAATCTAAAAAACATTCACACTAGAAGACACACTTAAATTATTTTATTAAAATTGTGATATTATCTCAATATTCGTTATAAATGCGTTGGCTTGCATTTAATTATTTGCATGTGGGAATAGTTCATTTCATCGAACGCTCGTTCACATTTTTCGCCTTGATTTACCGGCTCCTCTCGTTTTTCTCGCGACACGATGGCCCATTATACCAGGCAACCAAGATAAACGGTTCCAATGTTTTTCAGTGAAAGTAGACAAACAACTACCGTAATGAAAACACGAACCGTGTGTCCTCGTACCGGAGACGCGAATATCGAATCCTTTTGTTAAGAGAGAAAATATTTAACGGCACACTGTATCAACGAACAGAGAGCTTCGAAGTACTATGGCAGGTATACGCGAATGCATTTTTAGCGTCATCTTCAGTTTTTCCATGGAAACCATAAAAGTCGTTTTCCTTTTTCACGGGAAAATAAAATCTTCCGAATGGCTGTCTCGAGCAATTAAACGTTTAATTCTCGACTCTGTTTTTCCCTCGTACTTCAGCTGCATTATTTTTTAACGAAATGTTCTAGAATTCGAGTTAAAATAGAATCTCTCGATTGAGTCTCTTGCATTTACAATAATCGTAGAAACACTTACCAAATTATTCAGCGATAATTAAATGTACCAATCGACATGTACATACCTGTAACAAAATGAAAAAAATACTGTTAGAGTCAAATAATATATCAATAATTTAAAAGCAAGAATTTGCTGCATAAAATATTTCTTATAAAAATGCCAATTGTATCGAAGAATCTCGACAAAACGAAATCAAGGATTTTTAAATATTCATCGAATCAGTTTAGTCGTAAAGTTCTTCGTTAACACAATTGCACGATTACACAATGCATAAAAAAAAAATTTCAAACGCTTTTCTTAACTGCAGTAGGCAAATTCTCATAAAAATTAATCGTTGATCGAAAAGAATTTGTATAAATTAAAAATAGGACACATCAGATTCGTCTGATTTTATTATTCTCTTATTCCTATAATTGTTTACGTCATCCAATCCTCTGAAAACATTAATTCGTCATGAAAACAATAAATACGAACCGTTTCACGATCTAATGCCACGACACAAACGCTGTCAATGAGTTTCTAATATGGACAAGTGGAACGCTGTTTTTCAAGAGCATCTAGAGACACACTTCATGAATCAATCGTCTGGCTAAACGAAGAGTCAAGGCCTAGATGCTACGGTCTAGCCGCAAACGTTCATATTTCTGCCCATAGCGTGTAGTTCTAGTTTCTTACATCTTCGTCTGTAATAGCAATTGACGTCCGATCGACGTTCGTCGGGATTCGAGCGACAGAGAACGATAGAGAGCTAACAGGTTGTTAGGATCACTTTCTATTTCTTCTAATACACTCTATAGACAGTTTCAAGCACAAGCCATAACACACGTTTATTTTTATCCTTCTCGAACCTGATGCTAACACACTGAGTATCTATTAAGGCGAATCTTTACCAGATACATGGATTTGCAACTGTTTTCTACAAAATTATTGCACGACAAAAATTCATACGAATATCCTATTTGGCCCTATTTTGAAGTTATAGTGAGTTTCTTGAAAGCACTGTAACTATTTAGCTTTCTTGCATCTAAACATTATTATAATAATAAGCATATACTCAAGGTTCGTGTCTACCACTTGTTGACTAGACAATTTGTTGATTTCCCATTTTCACACACAAAGTACTTCCATAATCTTGCATCTACTACTTCAAGGTTCACAGTAAATATTTATAAAATTAAAATACAAGATTGACATCTAAACATTATTATAATAATAAGCTCCTACTCAAGGTTCGTGTCTGCCACTTGTTGACTAAACAATCTGTTGATTTCCTATTTTGACACACAAAGTATTTCCATAATCTTACATCTACTACTTTAAGGTTCACAGTAAATATTTATAAAATTAAAATACAAGATTGAACGTCAGATACCATACAATAGGGCTGTGTTCGTAAATAGTTGACTTGAATTAGTTCATCTTCTATTTTTCGAAATAATTATTCCAACGCCACTAAAAGTTGAAAATAAAGTTAAATAGGAGTTTACATGAACTTTTGTTATTGTTTTCTTGCGTAGATTTTCTATTAACGAGACGAGCGAGGAACAAGAGACACGCTCGACGTACAATTGAGTCCATACCCTGGTATCATACACCGAAATAAATAAATCTAATCTACAATACGCACGACTGAAGAAGTTTCTACCGTGTTTCCCTCCCATTCAGATTCTATCGTTGCTGGTAAAGTAAAAAACTCCGGTCGTGGAGTAGCGATTAAAGGAATTACTCGCTCGATCGACTCGCGTCTAATTTTTCACTCGAATCGCCGTTCTATTGCTCTTCGACTCAAACGCACCGTCTTTCAGTCCTTTGATTCCCTTTCCCGGGCGGCAAACCCCCCTCGTCCGAAGAAAATACTCCAACTTAATGCACGCAACTTTAACCCTCGATGGAACAGAACTCCGGGAATCCCCCAGACGTAACGCGCGCGACAAACACGAAATCCGCATTAATGTCCTCCGCGGCGCGGGCGATGAGGAACAAAGGGTTGCTAGGAAAGAGCGATACAAACGTGTATCTCTTCGTCGAAAACAAAAAGAAAGGAGAAAGAAAGAGTATCTCGAGCACTCGAACCTCACAAAGTCCCCCACCCCTCCCGCAGCCCTGAAACGAGACGCTTAAACGTACCGCCGCGAACAACGTTTGCCGGGGATACCCCGAGTCCTTTCTGCCCATAAAAGTCTCTTCGCGGAGAGTTTAAAGAAGGGGTGGTTCTCTCGCGTATATGCACCACCGTTATCTACCCTTTCTCCCTTCTGGTAGACACAGAGGCGCCTTTAGGCACAATTTTCTTCGTGGGAGGAAAAGGCTGCTGACTAATGGCGCGCGCTAATTGTACCGCCTGTAGTACACGTAGCCCACACACACCCCAACTCCACCCACCCCCGTTAGATATGACCAGTAACCCGCGGGGGATGAAGACGGTTGAAGGACAACGGAGGGGAGACGGAGGTAAGAGAGCCACGATCGAGTCTGTGTGCGCACGGATACCACGCGTGGAGGGTCGAGGGCTGAAGAGGAGCGGACACGCTCGGAACCCGCGATAAATAGATTAAATTTGCCCCTCGACTCCCCCTTTTGACGGTGCGTTAAGCGGAAATAGATGGATGGCACGCGACCGCTGCACCGTCGGCACGCTGATAATCCACTCGCAATGCGTTTCGCGGGAACCGGTTTCCCTATCGTTCACGATCTATGGCGATCGGTAGCGGATCCAGGGATTAAAATATCGTGTCGGTTTTGCTTCTTCGAACGGTTACAGGTGAGGATAAAAACAGTGAGAACGGTTGTCAGAGATCAAGCAAAATAGTACTGCTGTTGGGCAGGGTCGTCGTTAGACTGCGGATGTTTATGCAATTATGGGAAATTTTAATTCGCAAAAAACTACAGGATGCAATAACAATATCAAGGGAACAAGTAGCGAACATTAGCGAGGGACCACTGTAGTTGATATAATGACGGTCTTCGATTGAAAAATATAACATATAAACAAAAATCTATTGTCAAGGAAAGGAAAACATAGTGATATAAAATTCGTTATAATTTTGTTCCTAATTACGTTCGTAATAATCGTCTCGTCGAAGCAATTCTAAGAATTGGTGGGGATGACTCTGTGAACAATATCAAGGGAAAAATTAGCGAACATTAGCGAGGCATCACTGCAGTTGATAGACTGATGGTCTTCGGTTGAGAAATTATATAAACAAAAATATATTATCAAGGAAACATACTGATATAAATTTCCTTATTTCATAACAAGACAAAAAATCGAAGAGCGCCTGAGGGTTAACAGAATGGAGATGGGGAAAACAATATCCGTTCGTCCAATATTAGAATTTAGAAGGAGATCGTGCTTCGAACTGCACGACCGCATTACATAGGTCTTACACGTCGAATATAACCTAAGTGAAATTTTGACTCAATTTACAATTGTCTAGAATCAAAGTTTTCGACCACGTGTTAAATAACGTCGATAGTTTGAAGTTTGATCTTGTTTCGGGAAATCTGTTCTGTCGCGTATCACGGTGGATCGAGTGACTTATTTCCACGAGCCAAGAGAGACAAGATATACGTAATTATAACCCTGATATTATACTGCGGAGTCAGCGTGCTCGTTAAGATACTCGAGCCAAAATAGATCCACGTTGCACGTTGCCACGTAGATAACGCGAGATTTCAGCGAGTCAGTCTCGACGGACTTCCATGTAAGCTATCCTTTAATTGCGATTCGATGATCGGTCGAATCACGCGTGACACCGACGTGGCTGAGATCGCTGACAAAGGAACAGATGATTAATTTAAAACCCGGAAAAACTATTTCTATTTTAAATTTGTTAGCTGCTTAATAGAGTGTTGGTTTGTCTCTTTCAAAAAGAGAGTTTTCTTTCATTTACAAAAACCATCGACGAGCGTGTTGCGTTTCATTTTTCGAGACACGAGTCAAAAGGGTGCAGCCGTGTCCTTTACTTCGCTTATTTAGGCAATGAATAGGACCGACTGGGTCTGTTCAACTGTTCAAGTGTTTCAAATAAAGACAAAGTTTAGTTTAAAAAGTATTTGGACTTTTTTCCATCACCTATCTCCAATATACAGCAATGCAAAAAAAATTCTTTAAGTCGATTAAAATCGAACTTTTTTAAAAAATCGTGGTTAAGTTCGATCGCGTAGTGCGAAGTTTCAGACTGATAATTAGTCGTTGCTTGTTCCGATTTCGTCTGAGAAAAATGCGCGTTACCGCGTGCTGTAGCATTTTCCACGAGCACCGATGCGTTTTGTTTGTTGGCGGAGTATAATTACCGTGGCAGACCAACCGAAACGCGCAAGGTCCTGTGGAAAAGAATGTGAAAGTAAATAGAGCGCTTTAACGTGTTTGTACAACGAATAACGCACAGATAATTCACTACGAGCAGCGTAACAATTCTTTTTCCATAAGTAGCGATCATTAACACTTCGCGGATGGGAAAAAAAGCATCCGCGTTTCTCGCAATTGTGGGAAATCCCGCGGAAAATTCGAGGCGGCAAAAAAGGAGAAAATTAGTGGCTATATGCACCGTTGAAGAGAGCAAGAGTTCCTCGCGTCGACTTTTCCCCGCTTCGATTTAATGAGATACTCTGTCGCTGAGAACAAAAATAAAATGTATCGCGTTTTACTTGCAACCGTACACGGCTCGGCTATGCTTTGAAAACCAAAGCGAACGTTAATAATACGGCATAGAAGTAGAGAAAAGTGTGAATAAAACGACAGAATTCTGTAGAAATTTCGTCGAGAAGAATGTTTAATCTAAAATATAATCTTCCTGACAATCTTAAATTCTTAAGTTCCGTATTAAAATAAAACTGATTCGCCGTGAATTTATCGACTGTGGAGTTTTAATGAGAGAAATCGTGCAGCTATTGGAAAGATAAAAGTTTATGGAGCAAAATGGTACATACTTAATTTAAAGTTATTTTCGAATAAAAACGGAGCGCATATACATACGTTCCAATCTAATACTCACAAGCCTTTCTATCCAAATAACGTTTAGTACGATCTAGAAGTACACTTTTTGTTCGTACGGATATCCGCAAACTTTTATGTTTCTAATATAAAATTTTATAAAATAAGGCGGAACGAACGTAATGGTTTTTCTCCATTTCGTGTGTGTTGATGAGAGAAAATTATTGATACTGCTGATAGTAGCACGCGCGAATAACATATATGCAATAATGATTAGGTATTTTGGAAAGCAAATAATCCACTCAATTATTTAAAATATTTATAAAATAGATTTAAATATCGAGTACAAAGGTATATCTGTTACTACGAGGACTAACTATTCCAATATTTACTATATAATAAAATAGTACAGGATCCTAAATGATCCTGAAAACCGGCTCATCGAGTCAACATTAACATCTTCGGATGTTATCTGTAGTTTAAATTACATTAATTTGTGATGGTGTCTCGTGATCTGCTATGTAAATAGAACACCATCCACTGAAACTTATGCAAATGGTATTAATACTATTAGACTCATAAATACTCCTACGAACGGACAACCCTTCACGATCTGGTTTCTACCTATCCAATATTTTTTAACGAATATTTTTGTCAACTTGTATCTTTGTCTATCAAACTGTAATTGGATCAGATTTCCATTAGAATTCTCGTACATATAGTTAATATAAAAATGAAGATGTCAAGAATTATACACAATAAGTTAGAATAACTTACAAAAATAATTTTGTAAACCGTCAATCGACTCAATTTGAGTCATTCTTAGTATAATAATAATTGTTACAAATCTAAAACAGAATACTTGAAAAATACATTTCTCCTATGAATTAATTTACCTGTGAAATATTCCATTGTACAAATTACATATAAATAATAGCATCGACTAACGATTTAGAAAATTCATTGTACACTGAACTTCCTAATTATCAAAACACCTTTAAAATCGAACGAATCGACGCACTGAAATATCTAGAAACTATTACAGAAAGTTGCGTGTGAATAATAAGATAATGATCCGCGTACTGTTTTCACACTTCAACGTAGTCTTTCATTCTGCAAATTTCTCTGCGCAAAGCGCCTATGAATAATGTAGATACGCATCTTCTGGTAGTAATTATGATGGATGAATTACATAGAAAGTATGCCAGCTGTTACGATGCGTTAACATGCAAAACCAGACGTTAAAAGAATAACTCCGCGGGAACGGGATCTTTTCGAGTGCTCGGCAAATCCTTTAAGACGGATGTGTGTTCGTGGCAAAGGGTTAGTCAAAGCTTGTCAATCATGAAGCTTTTGAAGCGTTCAGTAAATCTGGGGACTGTTTTATAGGGATGAAAATCTTTGTATCTACTTTTTGCTTACAATATTCGATGCTAGAGATATAATATCTACAAAGATAGTCAATATATCGTCCTTATCATCTACACCAACAGTAAAATTAAATATTGAAGACTATTATTAAAATTCTGTCACTTATAATCAACACTGGATCTACCAAGATAATCAAAACGACTCGTTTTGTCAATCTTAATAATTGATTACCCATTTTGAGTATATTTTATTTTCTAAAATTTATGTATCCCTTATAAAATTTAAATAAACTTTTTTCTCAAAATGTAAAATCAAGGTTGTGCGTTACGTTTACCCAAGTTTTAAGTACCTACTTTTCTTTTATACGTTCCACAGCACTTGATCGCCCATAAAGATCTATCGACAAAGAATATCTTTAGTTTGAAATCTAAAATAAGTCTCGATTTAAAATCTTGTAAAACTACCGATTTATTTCGACTTATATTTAGCCTATCGCTTTGGCGGTGTGTTTCGTATGTAAATGCAACGACTACAGTTTTCATCCATGCATATTTCAGAATGCTATCTTGCACAAATGTGCAGACAAAGTCGAGGAGGGTTTTCGAAGTGACGGCGCGTACACGTCGATCGATGCCACCAGCAAAATTTCCATTCCGATTTTCCACTGTGCTATGTCTTATCAAAGAACCGTATGCGCGGATGGATTCAGTAATGTTGAAGCGTTTAGTTCATTTCCAGTACAATGGAATCTTAACGTAATTTCCCTGATTCACGAACATTCCGCCAATTTAGTAGGAACTCGCACCAATTCCACGGCATTCAAATGTAATCGTTTCGATCGATCGGCCAAAGAAACGTTTGAAATTTTTAATTGATCCGTTCGAACAGAATTTCCTATTAACATTACCATTTATACGAAATTCTGGCGATTCCAATATAAAATAAACTTTCAAATCGAAACGCGACTGTAGGTATATTAAACTCAATATTCGTTCATAAATGTTGTTACGAAGGTCCCTTAACCAAGACTCAGTTTCATAGCAGAATTTTTAGTATTTTTCCAGCAAAACAGATTCAAAGATTCATCGTTACTTTTTGACTGAATAAATATTGCATTATATGTGCATTTTTGGAAATCCAACTTGTGTTACTAATTAAATTCAATGTTAAACATTTAAAAAAATTATAATAACAATTTGATAAAAGAAACTAGATATCATTTTTAGTATAATTTTGTATAATTTTGTATTAACTCTGGATCGAAACGTTTGATTTACATATGTGTGACTACAAACCACAACCTGTTTTGTGTATTCTATCGCAGATCATTAGATACACTGTGTAATAATAATTATTGTAAAACTCGAAATAAGTAAATTTTTTCAAACAACACTCGAATAATGAGCCAAACGTCCCGAAAGGAAGACGGAATTCTGACTTTGACGGAGTAATACTTTCTCTGAGTGTTCACCTTGTAGATTATAGCGTGCGTGGCTTATGAAGTATTGCATAACTTGCTGAAAAGTAATGACACTGAAGTACGCGATCCTCTAATTATTTCGTGCTGCCTGTGTGTGTGTGTTAGTGTGCTCGAATATCGTATGCTAATTTCGGAGAGTGTATGTAAAAAAATAAATATAGCTAGCACGCACCATAATTTCTAGTTTGCGACGGATTAGAATACACATTACTCTTCAAATTGTTTTTCGCCCCGGACAAAGTTAACACTTACATGAATGAGAAATTTTTAAATTCCCAACCCTTTAGTAGTTGCCAATTTTCTTAATCAAAACATTCGAAATAATATATTTATTTACGAAACTAAAAACAATAAATTTTAAGTTAGCGAACGATCCAAGATGCCCGATTAAATATCGTTCGAAAAACTATACGAGAGAAATCAGGATAAAAATATCCCATATTCTGTTAACTACGAAAGAATAAATCATAAGAAACGATGTTGTGCAACCCCAATCTGCGTTAAAACGCAGAGCAGGTACAACGATTATTAATTTCAATCTGTTGCAACTGAGAAATTATGTTGCATACGACCTGTATATTCCCCCGTATACGGTGCTTGCTTTGTACTGCACTTTAGATCGACCTAGAATATTCTCTAAATCCACGGTATAATAAATTGAAGGTAACGGCCACCTGTAGTGCGGGGAAGAAGATGATCCCAAGACTCAAGGTTTCGGGCTGGATGCTTTTATTCATGCTACGTGTAAACGTAAAGTTCACCTAAATATCTCTTCCGATCGTGATGCTACAAAAAATATCTTACATCAAAATTAATCGTGTAAAGTCATCGATGTTTATTGCATCTTGTTCCTCCCCAGTGGTCAAAAAATTCTACACGTGCAATAACTTATTAGACAAGATAATCACCACAAACGAGTCCTGCGAAGATAAATCAATATACGTTGAAAATAACACAACGAAATCTGAAAATTGTTGGAATTAAACGATATTAAAAAGGAAGTTTGAATAAACGCCATTTTGATTGATCCGATACAAAGAGATTTAAGGTAATTTTAGTGTTAAATAAAATAACTCTAAGTAGTACCAGACATTGTTAAGAGGATTTGTCTAGCTTTATAGGAATATACGCGCTGGTGTGCGAGCGCGCCTGTGAGCGATGGCTGAGAACTCGCATTTATCAAACAGTCAGTCGAGTGTGAACCGTATAACGGAGTTTGAGAACATCGATCTGCGAGGCGCAGTCTTGCGCTATTGTGAGAAGAGGAACTAAGTAATACTCGATAATTGGGTTTATGCCACTATCGTTATAAATATACCGGCTGTTCGTAATCGTAACTACGGTTTTCGATCAAATCACGTTTACTCGATTAGGGAAAATTGCAGGGGAAACTAATCAGTTCCCAAACATCAACATGCAATAATACAAATTTCAAATTGACCTGTTTTGGGTAGAATTACACAGTTTCTGTTGCGATTGAAATCAAGAGTGAAATCAACGATCAAACCATATTAAATCATGTCAAACCAATAACAACAGAGAGTAGATTAAACCAGCTAGTATCTAACCCACTGAATCAAGTTTTCTTTTTGCAAACTGATATTTTATAAAATTCTAAATATGTTCTCGTTTGTCGATATTGAGAGTGGAATGGCCCTTAAGTGGGCAAGAATACCCCCTCAGTTCTCAAACATCAACATACAATAATACAAATTTCAAATTGACCTGTTTTGGATAGAATTACACAGTTTCTGTTAGGATTGAAATCAAGAGTGAAACCAGCGATCAAACCATATTAAACCATATCAAACCAATAACAACAGAGAGTAGATTGAACCAGCTAGTGTCTAACCTACTGAATCAAGTTTTTTTTTACAAACTGATATTTTATAAAATTCTAAATATGTTCTCGTTTGTCGATATTGAGAGTAGAATGGCCCCTTAAGTGGGCAAGAATACCCCCTCAAGAGAGCCAGTGGTACCTTCCAGTGGAATCGATCGTCGTGATCACCGGAAGGAACGTAAGAATAGATCGGTGTACAGCGATATTGTTATCGGCGCTGGCAGCGGAGGAGCAGAAGTTGATTATACGCGATCGATCAAAAGAGCAAGCAAATAACCGTGCATCTCGTCGACGGCGCATCGATCCGGCGTCGTTCGTATCAGCGTCGTTCATCTGAAAGGCATCGTTCGCGAGAAGCGACGCTCGTCAACCAACGTGATTCGTTCCTCCTGCGATTCTTACCGAATCGGTTCCCCGCGGCGATCTCTCTACGACGGCCTCACACCGCCAGAGAACTTTTCGTCGGTTGCTTGTCGGTTGGACCATCTCCCCACGGATCGATCGCTCTGACCAGAATAGAGACAGCCTCCAATCGCAAGAAACGAGCCGTGGAGATCGACGAACGAAAGAGGAAAGGAGACTCGACCGTAACGAGCTATTTGTTATTCGCAAACGCGCTCAATCGGTCCATTTTTGACATTCTTAAAATAATTAAGAATTATACTAACTCGTTACTCGCGTTCATTGAATTACTAAATTATCGTTTTTAAAATTTTCGTTTCAACGTATATACGTGAATCAGAGGAAGAAGTGATTTTTTTTTATATTTTGAAATCGTTTTAAATTATGTAAATCTACGAGACACTGTTGCAACATGTCCCAAAAACTGCTGTGAAATGGAACTACTTTCTCTTCTTGACGCGTTCGCTACCAGCGTCCGATTTTCTTATCTGAATCCAGTAGAGGATTCGAAAAGTTATAATTACCATAAAATATCACGAAAATTAATGACAATTGGTATCGTATTTAAATAATACATTGCCTTTGGTGGTGGGTTTTCTCTTGAGGCTTCGGTGAATGTGTTAACCTACTGTGTTAACCTACTGCAGGTTTCTAACAATAATTTCACTTATTTAGAGTGTTATGAATACATGCCACAAAAATTCATTGCAATTGGTATCACGTCAGGCTTTGGGATTAAACACGTTAATTTTCCACAATTATTATAAAATAAATTGTAGACAGTACTTATGTGTACAGGTTTCTAAAATTGATAATTACACCCATGTAGAACGTTATAAATACATGCTACAAAAATGAACGACAATGGGTCACATGTTAGGCCCTGGTAGCGAACCTGTTAACCTTCCACAATTATTACAGAATTTCAAGCTACACTTACGTGTATCGGTTTCTAAAATTGATTCAGAACGTCACAAATATATGCCACAAAAATGAATGGCAACTGCTATACTTAATTCATAAAATCTCCGTGGTGGTGGATATTACCCTTTCACAACAATGATAAAATTGCAAGAAACACGATACAAACTTAGACAATTATTACAGAATTTCAAGCGACATTTACGAGTATCGGTTTCTAAAATTGATTCAGAACGTCACAAAGATGAATGCCAACTGCTATATTTAAATCATAAAACCTCCGTGCTGGTGAATATTAATCTTCCACAACAATGTCAAAATTGCAAAAAATACTGTTACACGAGCAACGTGGTAGCACAAGTGAAGAAAAGCGATAAGAAACGAAGGAAGCAGCGAAGAAGCAGATGGTGAAAGGAGTACCAGAGTCGACCCTACGAGAAAACCGTCAGACAGAGCCTGGCTCTCGTCGTTTTGCCCTATGGAAAGAGAGACCTAGGAGGTCGTGACGTTATCGCGACGGTATTAACTCGAATCGAGCTTCCGTTAGGTCGAACCGCAATCAGCTGCAACGAGCAAAGTCGACGGAGCGTAATCTTTCTCCTAGGCGCCCTTCGTGCCCCGGTTCGGCTAGCGTTCGATATCCCTGGCCATTATGCACTACGAAGTTGCCCCGCGGACTGGAGCAACGAACCAGGCGCGAGGAGTAGGAGAAACCGGAAAGAAAGATGGGACACGTCGCGGACAGCAGGGAACCGTGAATGCCTGGAGATCGCGTTTGAGAAGCTTCCAGGTCGAGGGACGTCCAAGTCGTATCTATCCAGCGTATCTGGACGTCCGGCTATCTGCCGGACATCTCTATCCCGGTTGGGGGAACCTTATCGTACGTCCAGCTCGTTACCCGGCTGGCCAACCTCGTGCCGAATTGTATTTTTCGAAAATACGATCTGTCACCGGCCGGCCAGCCCGGACAAATCGAACGTTTTTTCCCCCCGCCAGCTTCCGGGGCCGATTGTAAAGATGAGCCAGACGGTTCTGGCACGGCTGTCGAACTTATGGCTGACCGGACAATGAGCGTGACGCAGGGGGAGGGACAATTTGTTTTGAACGAGAGCCTCGGTCGATTCGGTGGTTTTTTGCAAACCGGGGACATCTCGTCGACGAACTCGCAACGCGTGGGCCGCGGAATGCACCGCGCTGAGAGGTCCTTCACTCTTTCAAGGAATAGGTTATGGTTTATACAATGGACGAAATTTCTATAAGAACACTATGATTTTTAATAAGAATCTAAATAATTTTGATGATATCATGAAAGGAATGCTTGGAAATAATTAAGGTGTAATAGAAGCTGGAAAAGTAATATACAGGGTGTTCGGCCACCCCTGGGAAAAATTTTAACGGGAAATTCTAGAGGCTAAAATAAGAAGAAAATCAAGAATATCAATTTGTTGATTGAGGCTTCGTTAAGGAGTTATTAAAAAATTTCAAAACGTTCTGGAAAAATTATTTTCGGTTGCGGGGGTCAATTACAATCATTTTTGGTTATTAGACATACCATCGAAATCTTATGCACTTTCGAGAAAAAAATTCGAGAAGGAATAAAATTTTTCGACAAAATTAAGAAATTTCAAATTGTTTTAAAAAAATTATTTTCGGTTGTGGGGTCAATTACAATCATTTTTGGTCATTACACATACCCTCGAAATCCTACGCACTTTCGAGAAAAAAATTCCTTAACAAAAATATCATTTCTGGCTAGAAATGTTACTCCGAAATTTCGTGCGAATGTTTAAAACGCCATAACTTCTGAACGGATTGGACGATTTTAATGTTTAAAAAAGCAAACTACGCGTATTTTGGTGGAGAATATGCAAAAATTGCAAAAATATTCGAAAAGTTGATCCTTGACCCTGCAAAATGAGAAAAACCCCATAAAAATGGTCCAATTTTCAAACAGCCATAACTCCTACAATAGTCAATATATTTTCATGAAACTTTTTTCTGAAGTAGAGCTCATGGATACCTACAAAAAAGTATTAGACAACTTTTCTGTAGGGCGTCAAATAAAATTACTAAAAATGAAAAACGAATTTTTAAGAAAAATCGACAGGGGGTAGCTACTGAAATTTTTCGGCGAAAAAAAAAAATTTCAAATTGGTCTGAAAAAATTATTTGTAGCTAGGGGGATCAATTACAAACATTTTTGATCAATAGACATACCCCCGAATTCCTACCCATGTTTTAGAAAAAAATTCGAGAACGTATGGAATTTTTTGGCGAGAAAAAAAGATATCAAATCATTCTGAAAAAATTATTTTCGGTTGAGGGGGTCAATTACAATCATTTTTGGTCAATGGTCATACCTCCGAAATCCTACGCACTTTTGTTTGTTTACATTTATTGTACCCCAGTAACGATGGTTGGTGAAAGATTTCCTCATACCAGTACCAGGTATTTATAAAATAAAGGTATATTTTGTAGAAAATCATAGTGTTCTTACAGAAATTTCCTCCACTGTATTATAAGACTCCTTAAACTGCTGAGTGTAACTTCTGAGAATATTTAAAATTAGTTTTCATGTTGTGTGATTATCGAGTTTGAGTGAATTTTTGAAAATGGAGCGGAAAGTACCTCTTTCATTTTTTCTCTGTTAATTTAGGGTACATTAAACTTTATTAGAATAACAAAAAATTGTATCTTTCTTTTCTAAATTAAAAAGTAAAAACGAATTCTATTTTCGACGATTTGTGTGGTAGAAAATTTTGTATCCACCATTGTGATGGCGAATAGAGTATTCTAATCGCCTCGAAAGCACTCGACAAATAAAAGATAAGTCAGATATATTTTCCCTTTGAAACTGAAAAACTTTTGTATTCAACATTTCTGCCAAGTGTTGTTTCCAAAATATTTAGATTTAAAGTTTTCAAATGAACTTTCCATTTGAAGCAACGAATGCAAATCTGGAACAAAATTTATTTACTCGACTTTTTGTATTCGAAACAATCGAATTCGAACATTTTTAGAATACAAATAAATTCCTTGCATCGTTGCAAAGGTTTTAGATTTATTGCTTCTCAATATACTACGTGATATACAGATTCTTAATCTGTATTAATGTCAAAATTTAGATACGCTAATCGTTGGTGTTTGATGTTGATTATGCGCATATTTTCGATCGAAACGAGAACGCCAAAGGAATTTCTCTATCGAGATAGCTTCGCGAACCGTGAAACCTTACTGCTCGAAGTTTGGAGTTCGTGAAACATCAAGTGGGTCGTTGAAGACTCTTTTTGTCGCATTAAACGGCAGCCGGCACGCGCACGTGTGAGCCTGCGTGTGTGTGCTCGACACGTTTTATTGCAGATGAGAAAGATGATGGGAAGGAACAATTTTTCTGGAGCCAGAAGACCAGCGGAAACTCGAGCGGGCAAGAGCGGAAACCACTCTGCGGATTGACTCAGTTTCTTAAAATAAAAAGAGAACAGAACAAAAAACAAGAAAAAGGAAGGAAGCGAAACGGTTGGAAAAACAACAAGTTAGTCAGCAAGTTTTAGCCGTCGCAGGTGCGGTAAACAATTCCTATTTCGCCTTAATTTAACCGGGAAAATTCACGTGTTCAACGACGCTAGCGTTCCACTTGTTGACCTTTTCCTTCCTCTTCCGTTTAACGAAGCAATTTCGCGTGTGATCGTTCCGTCGAATTCAACAACATTTTACGAAGTGGGAAATATTTATTTCCACCTCCCCGCGAGTCGATAATCCTCTCACTTTTCGTCGTACGAAGAAAGAAAATATTATAATCTCGCGTACAATTCTTATTTCAGAAATGAAAATAACATCCCATTAATTGCAATGAATTGTTCGATCGATTAAATTTCGTTATTAGCGCTATGTTTCGATATTCGGCAAATTATATGTTAATTGATAGCATTAATTTTGCGATCGGTTGATTTATAACGAAAGATCATTCCACGAGCGTTTCGCGAACATTTTTCGCGGCTATCGGAACAATTAAAAATTCTCGCGCGTTCCGCGGTACAACACGCTGGTAATTTTAGCTTTTTCATCACATTTTTGATAATTAAATTTCTGCTAAAAACGCAGAGACAACCGACCGCTCTTCTTTTCCGATAAAAACTTACCGACGGTACGAAATATAACCGTAGTCGAAACGACCAACGTTAATTGGAACAGGGGGCTCATTATTAAATTAAAACGCAACAATTTTTTTTATAGCGATAAGGTTTCGTTCAAGATGATACGCTTCGAATTTATTTCAACGAGAAATAATTCTCTACAACGCAACTTTATTTCCAAACAAGAACTATTTAATATATATGCAAGGTGTACGGCCACTCCTGGGAAAAATTTTAATAAGAGATTCTAGAGGCCAAAATAAGACGAGAATCAGCAATATCAATTTATTGATTGAGCATTTGTTAAAAAGTTATTAAAAACTACATTAAAATATTTCAAAACGTTCTGGAAAAATTATTTTCGGTTGCGTGGGTTAATTACAATCTTTTTTGGTTATTAGATATACTCCCAAAATCCTACGCGCTTTCGAGAAAAAAATTCAGGTATGTGCTGAAATTTTTCGGCGAAATTAAAAAATTTCAACTCGTTCTAAAAAAATTATTTTCAGTGGCAGGGGTCAATTACAATCATTTTTGGTCATTATACATACCCCCGAATTCCTACGCACATTCGAGAAAAAAATTCCTCACCGAAAATATAATTACTGGCCAGAAATGTTTGCCCAAAATTTCATGCGAATCTTTAAAACGTCATAACTTCTGCACGGATTGGACGATTTTAATGTTTAAAAAAGCAAACTACGCGTATTTTGGTGGAGAATATGTACAAATCGCAAAAATACTGGAAAAGTTGGTCCTTGACTTCACAAAATGAGAAAAACCCCATAAAAATGGTCCAATTTTCAAACAGCCATAACTTCTACAATAGTCAATAAATTTCTATGAAACTTTTTTCTGAAGTAGAGCTCATGGATACCTAGAAAAAAGTATTAGACAACTTTTCTGTAGGGTGTCAAATAAAATTACTAAAAATGAAAAACGAATTTTTAAGAAAAATCGACAGGGGGTGTGCTGTTGAAATTTTTCGGCGAAAAAAAAAATTTCTAAATGGTCTGAAAAAATTATTTGTAGCTAGTAGGGTCAATTACAATCATTTTTGGTGAATACACATACCCCCGAAATCCTACGTACTCTCGAGAAAAAAATTCGTTGCCGAAAATATAGTGTGTGGCTGCAAATGTTTCTATAACTTTTTAACGAAGCCTCAATCAACAAATTAGTATCCTTGATTTTTGTCTTATTTTGGCGCCTAGAATCTTCCATTAAAATTTTTCCCAAGGGTGGCCGAACATTCTGTATATTCATACAGAAGAAAATTAATAATTGTAGCTTTTAATTTGCATATACACGGTGTTCTCCATTTGTCCGTACACACTTCAGCAGTGTGTTTTACAAGTAAAACTAAGACTAAAATGTTATATAACAAAAAATAGATATTGTATATTAGTTAAAAACAATCTGATTTATATGGTGTTTGGACTCGTGTCAATTATAAGAATTCCAGGAACGTGTTAGTTTTTAACAAAAATAAGAAGAAAACTTTGTCTTGTTGCATGATTATTAATCTTTTCGTGTGTTGGTTCCTTTCGTTTCACCTGCATTTCATCTTTTAATTATTGTTCTAAGCTTTCTAAAAGCAACAAGTTGATTTACAGAGTGTGATAGCGTTTGATCGACTCGTCGAAGGGAAACGGTTTAAACAAAACGCTGCTGGCGCAACGGGTGACCAAACGGAAGACGTCCCCTAAAGTTTTTGCGAAGTTTGATAATGAGTTGAACGTCGCGCGAAATGTTCTCGCCGTTTAGGAAAACACGGCGACAGCCGTCACTGTCAGAAAGGATTACATCGCCGCGAAACTTCTGTATTTTATTTCACGGAAGTTCAGTGTCTTGCGGAGGAAGTTGCTGTCGGATCGAGCGAATATCACTCAGGATATTTCTGTAGAAATCCGGGCTGCCTTTTCCTCTCCGTGCACTTATGAATGTCGGAACCGTGGAAACAGAAAAAGGAGTCCGACGCCGAGAAGGAACTAGCTTTGAATGGAAGAATCCGTTTCAAAAGGAAACACAAAGCGAAATAATATTTATCGTTCAGTCACTGGCCAATCTTACTTCCGCAACCAACCACAGTCGAAGGGAAACTTTTATTTACTTCGTAAAACAATTCGTGTTTTATCCGGAGAAAGTGCGTTCCTTGTTTACATCTTCCGAGACGAATTATTTTCATTCGTATATAAATAAAAATAAATTTCTATACGACTCTCGTTCTCAATAAAATAATTTGCAACAAAAGTTGCGTGGTTTTCAGGAGAACGTACGATACAGTAATTAGTTTTGTATTTGATTTTTTATAGAGATACGAAGATCACTTTCGACTTTTTCTTAGTAATTTTCCGAGAAAGGGAAATACACTTATTCGCGTAATTTTTCTTTAAGCAATGGATACTATCCGGTGAAAAATTTCAACCAAAGTACCGTTACAACGAACTTTCCATCAAAATGGAAGAAAACTTTCCTCCCGCAACAGAAGTGGTACCGCGAAACGTAAGTTGTATTACATTTCTTTTTTCCGAAACTTCTTCTGCTTAAATTTCCCTTGAAATTTATCGTCCGCGATGGAAACGTATTTTCAACGACTGCACAAAGCTTTAATAAAACGATGCTGATGTCAACACGGAACTGAAATATTACACAAACACGGCAGATTTAAATTAAATTCGTTCGTCGTCCAAAGTCTCGGGGTAATCTTTGCCGTTAATTAATTAAAATTCAATTTCTCGTTAAAAACTCTATGTAATTAAAACGAAAACCGTGGTTAAATATAAATTTAAAAATCGTACGAACGGAGAACACTTTCAAAATGGCTCGTAATAAATTATTATAGTAATTGGACACGTCTCGGTGATCCGACGTTTAATATTAGTAAAAATAAAATTTAATTGTTACATTTTCGGTTTTATAACGCAGTCGTTCGGTCAGAGGTCGAGCCACAGGTGGATGTTTTTATCCCAGCAGAATCACGGTAAACGTTAAGTACATAACGTTAATTTCGTCGTTGGATTTCGCGTAACAACGAGGCAGAAGGAACCTAGGAGGATCGCTAATTAACCAGGTTATATCCGTGTAATTAGCCATCCGATGGAATCGAATATTTTCTGGTCTATTAAAGAGGGTTCCGTGGACTCGAAACTTGGCCCTCGAACTTCACGAAGGAATTCGAAGCAGTTTGATAAAAGAAAGTAACGTAACTGACAACGTCTTAAAAGATTAACGCTTCGAAAAGCGTCTTCATTATACATTCTAAGGGTCGATATCTCACCGGGGGCTTAATGTCCAATTTACCGGATACTTCTACCGACTTTCTCCCTCGGTTGCACGGATAATCGTAATTTTAGTTAAATCTCTCGACGCTCAAGAAAAAAAGGAACGCGGTCCGTGTACGCGAGCGAATTGTTTCCATCGTAAGCATTCCGTGATTTCGTTTTATTGCACTTTCTCTGTCGAAATTACGTTAATAACATGCAACGACCGGCACTTTCGAAGCCTCTTTTTCGGAGAGAGAACCAACAACGCGTGATTTTCTACATTCCGCCGAATACACGAATGACACGGAAGGAAATTTTTTTTAAATGGCTATTCGTTCACCGTAAATTCGAGGAAGTCGCTTTTAACGTACAATGCAAGAGAAACTTGCCTCTTTTACAATAGAACGAAGTACTGTAAATTGAGGGGAACGCTAAAATTACGGGACAACTTTGGTAATTACGAGTGAAGTGTCCACTGGGGGAAAAAGGGAGAACGTCAATTTTAACGAATTTTTAGTTTTACAGTTTTTTGTACGCGAATTAAACTTCTCCGTAAGATTTACAAGAAATTGAGATGCATAGAAAATTCATTTTATTGTCAGTAATTTTAAGGAACTTATTTAGGATTATTTTTATATTAATATTTAAATCAATTTTAAACCGCGGGTTTTTGACTCTGCCCACCGCGTCAGCGAAAATTGATAAGCTTTTTATTGCCTGAGAAACTGCTGCGACGGGAAGAACGGCAGAACGTCGTTGGTCGAATTAAGGGAAATTCATCTCTGGAAATTATGTAAATTTTTCAATCTTTCCGCGCGACCCACCAGCCTCGATTGAAACACCGTTATTCCAATAGTTTAGATCGCGACTATACTTCGACAATATTTTGCAGCGCGATTAAAAGTAACGAGTCATATTCAACTTCAATTTCCTCTCCCTCTAACTCAAAATACTTTACGATTTCTCCAAAGGGAATTACAAGATTGCACTTCAAAATACTTAAAAAAATATCGTAAATATTGAATCCACTCTACACACAAAAATAGTAATTGTCCTCAAGAAAATTGATAAGGTCTTTCATATAAACCTTACAATCTTCAAAAGTTCACAGTCGAAGAGCTCAGCTGTTAAAATGAAGATGCAAATAAAAAATATTACTTTACTATATCGTATCTGTATAATCACTTATTTAAAATTTTCAAGAAAATGCAAAAGCACGGTCTACGAGATCTACGGTCAACAGATTCCGCGCGAGTTGAGAATCTCTGGTAGTAGAGTGCGTTCGTTGAGATATTACTTTCGAAAAGTGCGAATCTCGAAAGCCCGGGCGACGTTCGCATACATTTTCCGTCAATTGTCGCGCGAGTGTTAATCAGACCTGAAATCTCTCTCGTAGCCAAGGAAAAATAAGGATTCGCCGCCAGGCAGATTTACCTTCGTTGGCTCCTTGCATTACCATAGCCCCAGCGTGTTCTCGCGCTCAACGCGCGAAAATTTACTGCCGAATCGAACGCGAACGTCGTTTTTTCCCCACCCCCGCCACCGTCAAACGAAGAGTGCAAAACCAGTCGGTCTGTCTACTTCGGTGGACTTATGGTTACGCAGAAAACGAGAGAGCCCGGTGCCGCGGTGCCACGCGAGTGGGGACAATTTGTCTCGAGTCGAAATATCCACGGAAAATGAAGGGGGCCACCATGTAAATTGCTCTCGTCAATTTTATTTTACGACGAAACGACGCCCCGACGATCGCAACGCGATTCAACGACGAGATTTACGATCGCGAGCTCGCTTAGCATTCTTCTTAATCAACGCCTCTGCTCGATGTTCGCTCTTACCGATGCGGCAAAATAAATTGAGACAAATTCCCAAACCCGGCATAATCGTTATTGAATTATGTTGCTTCAAATTGATTCATCTGGTGGACCGATTTTGTTCTATGAAATATAATCGTATTAAATAGGTGAAAATTAAATATAAACATCCAGTTTCACCGTTTGATACGTTACGAAAATGTTATATAGATTTTAGAAATATTTGTTGACGTTCGTCAGTGAAAGTCTCACATAGTTGGTGAGACTAAAATTAAGGAATATCTCTAAACAATGCAAGTAGGTTAATTTATTCTGTTGGTCTGATACATTGCTATACCAGGCAATTATTATTTAAGCTATTAAAATTATATTCATTAAAATCACCGCTGATATATAAGTTATTAGTGTGCTGTAATTTGTATTTACAAATTTATATGAGTTACTATTGCAATATTCATGATATAACCGAGAGAGGGTTTTCATAATTCTGCGTGAAAAAACGAATTGAAAATCAAGAATGAAATTTTGCCATTCGAGGCTTCGTTTTCGAGATAATTAAATTTGAAAATTAGTTGGAGAGTCTCGTATGTCTGTTCACTACGTACTGTTTCTACTTACGCTAAAGTCCAAGTCGTACTCTACTGCACGCATGCACAAAATCTTTAATGTCGATTATCTGGACCACAAAGCCTCAAACAAAAAAATGTTATTCTTCATTTTTAATCTGTTTTTTCAGGCAGAATCATTTCCTCCAATTTTTCTCTTATATGTAATACACTACCTATGAAATTTAATAAAAAGTTACGTAATATTTAACCCAAGAGACTATCCTGTCCTACAATAACTAATCAATTACTATGTCTTAGTTCATATTTAAACAAAAATTTATTTTGTGATGTACCACCTATGAAATCATACTTTATGTAATACACAAAAAAAAAACTATCGTGGCATTAATTAAAATCACCGCTAAAATATTATTATTGTACTTCGTATTTAAACAAAATTGGTCCCGTATCGAATGGCTATCGTACACCTGTTACGCATAACTCGCCTCTTAAGGGTAACTAAATGTAACATGGACGATACGAAAAAAGAACATTGCCAGGATGGGACGCCATTAACCAATATGGCCTAAGGGCGTCGTGGCTCCGCCCCTCGAAAAAAGAAGGAAACAAACAGGGGGGGATAGAAGGGCTGGAAACATCATAACTAGATATCCGAATATTACGTATCAATCATCCCTCGATACCTGGTGGATGGAAAAAGAACGCAAATAGCGGTTCTGGTTGCCCGAGAGACGAAAGGATTAACGAGGGGACATTATATTCCATCGAGCTCGCCGCGTCAACCCTAAATCGGACGTACGCGGAAATCCACCAACGATCGTTTCTCCCCCTCTCCTCCCTTTTCTTTCGTTTCGCCGTCGATGAAGAGTGCAAAGCCTGTCCGCCCGGACTTACCAGTCACGGGGACAAAGCAAAAATGAAACGACGGGAAGGGAACGGACGCAGGGGGAGGGGGGTTGAAGAGAGGGAGGGGCCAGTGTTGTCGTTTCGCGCGGGACGATTTGTCTCGTACCGAAACGCGCGCGAAAACTCGAGCGATCGGTCGACGCGGTGCGCGCGCGCCTTCCCCCCACTCCCGACCGCTTCCCGCCAATAGGCGGCCTCGTCTTGGTCTCTCCCACTCTCTCTTTCTTCCGTTCATTCTCCATCTATCATATATACGCGTAGCTACGAGCAACAGAAAGTACACGCGAGAGGAGAGCGCATAGAAGGTAGCGGCAAGTTTTTACGCGACCGGCCCGAGTGAATGACCGGTCAGAGACGCCTCTCGCTCTCGTCTCTCCGGGTCTCTCCCTCTCTCTCTTTACACCGTCTCTTCCGACAGACCTAGAGAGTGGGACTGTCGAACGGGAGAGGGAGAAACGGAGAAACACGAGCAGATAGAAGGGAGAATCAGCCGGTCGGCCGCAAAGCGACCGGTCGCGAGCGTTGCATTAAGCGACGTGCACACTAACGGGATTTGGTTAATGACTAGGCGCGACAACCAGGACCACTCGATCTCCCGATCGATGTTTCGGTACCATCAATATTTTTCTTTCGTTTTCTCATTCAGATTTGTCCATTCGACAGTTTAACAAAAACTGTTTAACAAAGATCGCGCGACAGAAAGTCGATGGACCCGGTCTAAAACATCGCCCGATAGACGAACGCGTTCGAATCTGAGACTCGACGCAGCCAACCGTACGAGATACACGTTAGCCGTCCTACGGGAAACCCATTGTTTTCGCGTTTCAATATTTCGCGCAACAGTCTACCCGCTGCCTTAGCTTTTTTTTCCACATCCCGGTTTTCTGCCGTTTTATTGTTGTTCGTTCACGGTTCGTTGCCGGGCTGTCGGATACAGTTGTCTTGGACGTTTTTGTTCGCTCGGACGACGATGCACGTCGGAACGTTTCGAGCGTCGCGGGCATTATTAAAATGTTTTAGGCCACGACGCGTGTTTCGTGTACCGTTGTCGCTAATTGCGAACCACCAACGCTCCCCGCGACGTTTCACCTGTGGCGATTTCGTTTTTGTTTGTTTATTGCACGCGCCAGATTACGTCTTGTTTATTCGACTCACCGCGAGCATTGTCGCCGAAAACCTATTTGAATGCCATTCTTGACTTCCTTGGGTGATGTTTCGACAATACTCGTTATTAAATCTTGCGTAATATACAACGGAAGCGGAATAAACGCGTTCCACGGGAAAATTTCGCTGAAAAAAGACTTTGAAAATGCACGCAAATTTCACCGAGGTCAACAAACAATGAATATTGTTTATCCGAAAGAGTGACGCTATAAAATGTAATTAAAAGAGCACAATTTTCATTCTCCATCGACCATAAAGGTATCAAAATAAAGTAAAACGAAACGAGTGAAATAAAGTTATAAAAGGATCGAATTAGCTTCGTATCGAAAAACTGAATTTCACTATATCGATTTGTATTTTCATCGAGAATCGCGCCCTTTGAGTTACACTGCGTATATTGGGCCACTTTGTGTTGCAATCTATAAAAAATTCAAATATGGTTGAATGCGATATTTGCGCAAAAAGCGAGTTCCTTTTCGCAACGTGCAAGAATAATATACAGAAAAATAGTTTTATTGAAGTACTCTAGTTCGTTAAAATAAAGTGCAGTTGTATGTTGTTATTGCCCGGCATTGCACATGTCGTTGAAATTTCACTTCCAGCGTTTCATGCATACATGCAGCGTATCGTGTAACCGTCGCTACCAGCGAAAAGGTGGCGACTTCGCACGAAAAAATAGAATTATATTTCTTAAAAAACAAATATTTCAAGATTCACAGAGTAAAACGTAATCAAGTCCATTACCGAGTCCCGTAAATGTGTTACTAATTAATTGAAAAGAACGATAGCGTATCTCTAGCAATATTCACAAACGCCAACATAAGTAGAAATGACTAGTAATGGTCAGACTATTAGCCGAGTCGTATCTTCGTCGAAAACAAAACCGTATATTAAAAATGTTATTTGATATTTTTTACATTAAATAACACCCCTGTGCATTTTTACAGATACCAAACTACGTTTTTCTGTATATTTGATACACGGTGATCATTTCCAATAGAAACGTCGTTATCGTAGTTCTTTGTTTCTTGGACGTCGGAGCAACTGTGACGTCACAATTGTTATTAAATCGCTTCAAACGACGATACACGGCGACCTCCGAAACGCTGCAATTTCCGCGAATAATTGGTAAAAAAATCCTTCAAAGGACTATCGTTCAAAGTCAATGAAATCGGTAATAAACAATATGATTTCATCGATACAGTAGAAGTTTCAGTACCGTCTATTGTAATAGAAATTAAACGACTTTATTAAGGCTGCATTTTATATATGCAATTCATGATGTGAGATAAAATATAAAATTGTTTTTGAATAAATGTATAATTTTGTTAATGAAAAAAAGTAACGTCTATATGGAGCCATTTATCAGCGCTCATTTTACATGATCGTTTGCATAAAATAATTTCTGAGAAATTAATCACCAATTTAAAGAAATACTTGTCTGTAATTTGAAAGCTTAACAATCATAAATTTAATTTGATTTCCATGAAACAGTGCTTTTGAAAAATTGACAAGTGATAAATCTACGAATATGCAAAATTTGAAGTAAATTTGTAGGAAGAAAGGACATCGTCGATCTTGAATAACGAGAAAAATAAATAATAGCCGACCAAAGGAGCCCGTTCTGATGATTCTGGTTAGCTCGCAGAAAATAAGAAGGCATTGTTGTATCGCAGTACGGCGCATTTATATCCTTTAAAGCTCAGACGGATCTGTTATTTATTCCATCCTTCGCGAAATTTTTCAATTTCCTTCGCCTCCATTCAACGCTACCGCCATATGTATTCAACGTACGCGTTTCCATAAGGAATGTATTGCTTGTTTTTCCCGCGCTCGTCTTCCCCTATCCCTCACGGCTGGTTCAGGATTCAGTGCGCATCCTACCTGAAGGTTATTCCACACAGGAAAGCTCAAACGCTAAAAGGACTCGGGAATCCAGCTGTATCAGGTACCTGCACTTTGCTACACCGTACAGAATATGCTTCAAATGGAATCCAGAATCCTTTTATATAAAAAAATAAAACTAATCTAAATATTTTAAACATATTCACTAATTACGAGCTGGTGCATTACTGTGTATATCATGTACTAATAAAATAAAATGCTATTTCACTCCGACTCGTCGCTACAATTTTGCAAACTTTTGAAAGGTTCAACGAAATTACCTCGACCAAAATCTAATCATTCCCCACATGGTTTATCGCAGAGATTTTCATCACTGGTTTGAAATTGTTTATACATTCCCATTAGCAACTGTCGTAGCCACATTCCCACCAAAATCACGCTAACCGGATAAAAACGTTTGCATTTACATACATAAACGCTAAAAAATTAAAGTCGAAAGAAAAGATGTACAGTAACGAAATAAATAAATTTTACTCCTGAAATGTACAAAGAGCGTTCGAGATACGTCATTTTGGCTTGAAACGACATTACAGATGTAGTATTGCGATATTAATCTCGCATTACAGATGCCAATAAGTGCATAGTTGGTTCAAACGGTTTTGTTCTAGCAACCAGGACGCACGGAAGGCGCTAGGCACAGTTCCGACATCCGATTGGTAGAATTTGCATCGGCAATCTCATTACTATGATCCGGAAGTCGAAGCATCCGTGCATCTCTGGCATTATGGACAGAATCGTTTGAGTCGAGTGTACCGGGACGATCGCGCGTAAGCGAGATTAACCTTCCCAAACAATTTCAAACAAGAACAACGTCGGGACGAGAAAAACGAATAGGTAGCAAAAATTATGGACGGCCAAGAGAAAATGTTATTTCGATTTCCCGATGATTTGTTACTCGGCTTGTTAACTCGGTACAGCGTTCGCGAGCGTTTTTCTAGCTGTTTGCCCGTATTTACTGATGAATTTATGACCAGCGACTCCGGGTGCAGTAGCACAAAAACAACACACAAACCGTCCAACAGTTTAATGAATTTGCGCTAGACGCCTCGAAACCGAGGGAACACGAATTCTTACGAAAAACGAGAAGAAAACGATCGCGTGTTTGTTCATCGAACGGCCAGGGAAGGTTTTCGACAAAATATGGGAGCGAAATCGTTTGTGTACTCTGATTTATCCGAACAGAACGCTCGTGGATACACGAGTGCATCCGATTATTGAACAACTGTGAACATTTTGGTTATTTGCACAGAAATTAAATGGTCAATTATCGGTACACAGTCCTTGTATGCGTTATTGCGAACATAAAAAGAACAGTTTGAATCCCTGTGGGCGATTCTGTTACCGCTCGGATAGTGTACAGTTTTGTGGTTAATATCTCTCGAGCAGTGGTGCGCAATCTTTGCCTTCCGTGAACCAAACGAAATAAAATAATTCAAAGATTCTGGATTTTAGGAAATTTCTTTCGAAATGACAAAAACAAATTCGATAAAGATATAAATTTTTATTTAAATCCTTATTTAAAAACAAATATGACGGTTAACTATACTCGAATTAAATTTCAAAGATGGAATATTATATAAATATAATTCAACCATCGCCTAATGTAAGATTTTTCCGATCACTTGAAAGATAATTTTATTTAAGTCAAATTAAAATTAAAGCATCGAAACAATTTTGCACGATGGACAATTTAGGTTTAAGTAATATTTTATTCCTCAAATTTTGTTTCAGAATAATCATATACAATACATCGTAGAGACACTAAATACTTGCATATATGACATATAATATTAGGAAACTCAAAATTTTATTACATTTCAACTCAGTACACCAACAACTATTTTCTAAGTACTGTTCGTTATCGTGTTTTCCTATTACATCTATCGACTTATTTATATATTTTAGTACGATTGTTTTAAATGTATAAAAAGATCGTTTTATCCCGAGGGTTCGTGGACTGGTCGAAAACGTTGTAATTAGTATAAACGGTTAACGAGCTACAAACGTATGTTCGCTTCGAGACGAGCATTATTTGGCCTTTTATGTATTTTGTGCACCACTGCTTCGAAGCGTGTTTCTTACCCGAGCGGCCCGTTTCCGGAGCCGCCTTATCTCCGGTGCGCCAACAAGTGCAACGCTCCGCGTTGCATCGTGGCATTACGTGCTGATTATGCGAGACAATGGCTGTTTTTGTCGGCGAACGATTGCACCGTGAGCTATCCGGCCGCGCATCCCGTCCGTGCGAAACTTACAACTGTTCTCAGCGGCGAACACGGAACATTAGAAAAGAATAAAAATACGTTTATCGCTCGAGGAAGCCGTAATTTCACGTCGGTGCACGGTTGCATCGCGACAACGAATCAACCGACAAAAATTCTCGTACGAACACGAGTCGAACGAATTTTATTCGCGAATATCGAATATAAATTAGCGATTGATAAACGAAACTAAAAATATTTATTCGTTATTCGCGAATAAAAGCCCAATTCTAAATTCCAAGATTCGAGGTTAGACTTTAATAAAAACATTTCAACTGCGTCTATTCGTTTCCACGTGTTACGTTGAACGAACAAAAGTTTTCACCCTTTTCTTCTCTAATGTACCGTTGCTCATAATATTTGATCAAAAGCGAGTCATAAAATAACATCTTTATTTTCGCCCACCTATTTGCAAGCATGTTTTCGAGAAGAGCTCGCTGAAGTTTGAAACTAAGTCTGTTTTCGTGGTTGAGAAAGTCAAAGAATGCAGTCAACATACTTACTACGCGCCTAACTTCGTTAAACTAGTGTAAGTGAAAGAACGAGTGACGAATTATTATGTGATGCGTGTTCGACTATCGAGTAAGGTCTCCGAACACTCGTACTCGTTGAACGTGTGTGGTTCATGATTGACCCTGTACGACTGTGTTTGCTCGCTGTACGATTAAATATGTTATCTACATTGATAGCAATTTCCTCCCATTGGTGACCTTCTGTGATGCGTATAGATGTGTTGTCATTGTCTGCTAGCTATGTGTGTTAACGGGTGTGTCAAGCTAAACGCTGTACTTAACGGAGAAAGTTCGTGTAATATGTTTGTCCAAGTGTTTCTGTCTCAGAGTTTCTGGAAATTAATCTGTCAATAACAGTTTAACGATTTTATTTATTTTTATTCGACGAGAAAAACAGTATAGAAAAGTGAATAAATAATTATTTATCAAACTTATAATATCTTACAAAGGATAGGTCCTAGGAAACAATTGAGTTAGTTTTAAAATCCTTTGATAATTCAAAATATTTGTCTGCCATTTGAAAGCTCAGCAATCTATTTAATTTAATTTCCATAAAAATGTCTCAAGTTAATCCAAAATTTGAAGCAAATCGATGTTGTCGATTTTAAATACAGGTAACCCTTCTATAACACGCTTTAACACGATAAGAAAATTGCGAAAACCTTTGTAAAACACTGTACTTCTACAGCACTGGATAATATGATGTTTACTTAACATATTTAAAAACTAAATTACCTTAAAATAATGACGGGCAGGAATAATAAACTATAGTGGCTTTACATGAAAATATATAAACAAATTATAATTTACTAAATTAAGGTTGCGTTAAATTAAAATAATATTTTTTGTTTTTTCTTTGTGTTACATATACATTTATATTTTTCATAAAAATTAAGTTGCTTATGTAGAATTAAAAAAAAATATTTGTTTTTAATAAGTTTTCGGAACGTAACTCCTCTTTTTATACTGGCACTGGGTCTCATATAACACGATTTCACACAACACGACATATTCTAGAAACCTATCTACCATGTTATAAGAGGGTTACCTGTATTTAAATTATAAACTCATAATACCAGAAGAAAGACTAGGCCCCAGGAAAAATTCATCAGTCAATTTAAAAATTATCTGATAATTCAAAATTTGTCACTATAGTATGTTCTTCGTTTTGCACATTTTTCCGTTGAATAGACGTCTATATCGTATTATTGTTTAGTCCTAACTCAAGATCGAATTTTTTTAGTGATTCGTAGCCGTTATATGCGATATATTATTAATTTTGATATTTTAAATGAAGACAGATACAAGAAAACAAAGGGTATTGAAAGTTTTCTTTCGTTTACAAAAACCATCGACGTTGCGTTTCATTTTTCGAGACACAAGAGGGTGCAGTCATGTCCCTTTCTTGACTCATTTAGACAATGAATAGGACCGACTGGGTCTCTGGATACGTGACAAATTTTTCGTCACTGACCTTTCTTCATTCTGGCAGTTTCTTCCGAACTGAACAGACGTGCCCTTCCAAGTGTTTCAAATAAAGACAAAGTTTAATTTAAAAAGTATTTGAACTGTATGTTTCATTTTTATTCCATCGCCTATTTCCAATATAGATGTTCCTGTACTAATGCTTATGTCCGCCAGTATCTGCGCGTTAACGAAGAACGCTATGTAGATTCGGTTTGCGAGCGAAATACGCGCTGGCTCGTGCATTCGAATGCAAAATAGCGCTTCGAAGGGAAAAAAATCGTTCGCGGCGTTACTCGATACTCGGGTAGCCGGATATCCTCCGCGATCCATCTAGTACGTTTCAGCCGGGACGACGTAACCCTTCGCGAGCAGACACCTTCGCTTCGGAGAATAAACCGAAACGAACGCCAGCCGAGATTTATGTACTGTCTACGGCCTCTACCAACACGCAATTCTCGATCTATCGACAGGTAATCTTATCAGGTTGCGCGAACAGTCATTGCGCGATACCAGGCCGAGCCTCGGTAGATGCATTCTTGCAGATATCCGAGCGTAATATCAATCTTCTTTCCTCGAACCGTGAAAAAATCGACACGATATCGCGAGGCTCGAAAGTGTTTTGCTAAGTTGCTCTCGAATCGAATGCCCTCAATCGGGAGGACACTCGAGATCGGATAGGCGGATACAGTTATTATTAAATATAGTCCAACCGTGTACCGTTTGCTTCGAGGCTCTACTATGCAGGGTGTGTCACCTAACTCGACGACCCTGAATTACGAGAAAATTATTCGAATAACGACTTGCGTGGTATCTAGATAGAGAAGAGGCAGGAACGTGGACGCCCATTATATTTTTTAAAGAGTCACGAAATAGATAAAAACAAACGGGTTTTATGAATATCTTTAGGGAAACTTGTAGCTAATGCTATGTAAATCTTTCCTTTGTAAACGCTAAGACGTTGCAAGTATAGGCTGACAGGCACTTGCAAGACATAGTGTAAAATTTCACCCAACGATTATAATTTTTATTCATCGTGTTAGAAAATTTAACTCAGATTCGACCGTTGAAAAGCAAAATGTTAACAAATTCCTTTTTTCGTATGGAACGGATCGCGAGTAGTTTTCGACGTAAGTTGCGGTGCTCATTAGCAGGCGCCTGTGCACGAGGCTCGTAAAGAGAAACGTCAGGCTATCGATAAGGCTGACGAGTATTAGCGGTTAAGAAGCTTGTCGACCGCGAAATTTTAACTCGTCTCAACTTTCGCTCCTATCGCGAACGTCGTTGTATTAAGAAGTTGGATGAATCATGAATAAATTCACCCAATAAACGGTCGCCTTTGTACCGGGCCAAGTTTCTTTACACCGGCCCGGACCTTTACGACGCGATGATAAAACTTGTCTCCCGAGAGGGCTTGAATTATTAGCGCGCGCAAATAGAACGTGCTGTCGTTGATGGTCGCCACCAGTTACCGGGGCGTTAATTTTCCTACTGGCAGCGATCGTGCTACGGTATAATCAATCTATTAGCTCGGTTATTACGCGACAATTTATCGTGGGAATTTCTCTGCGTCTTGTACATGAAAAGAAAGAAAGAATCGTACGATGTCGTTCGCCTCGTCAGTGAACAGTACCTTCTGCACGCGCCACTAGAGGGCTACCACCAGCCTTTGTCTCTCTCGCGAGCGCTCGATCGTCCACATATTTGCATATACAGAGTGTTCGACCACTCCAGGGAAAAGTTCTAATGGGAGATTACAGAGTCCAAAATAAGACGAAAATCAATAATTCTAATTTGTTGATTGAGGCTTCGTTGAACAGTTATTAACGTTTAAAATAATTCTCACCACAGACGACGCATCCAATGTATTTTTTCGGACCATGTTTCTGGGGCTCTAGAACTCCATTAATACGCATTGTTTAAATTTTGAATCATTAAAATCCTTCAATCCGTCCAAAAGTTATGATTATTTAAACAAATGCATGAAATTTCGGGGAAACATTTCTGGCCACACAGTATATTTTCGGTAAAGAATTTTTTTCTTGAAAATATGTAGGATTTCGGGGATAAGTGTATTCACTAAAAATAATTGTAATTAACCCCTGCAACCAAAACTAATTTTTCCAGATGCATTTGAAATTTTTTAATTTTGTCGACAAAGTCCACCTATCCGAATTTTTTCCTCAAAAGTGCGTAGGATTTCGGGGGTGTGTCTATTCACCAAAAATGATTGTAATTGATCCTACTAGCTATAAATAATTTTTTCAGACCAATTAGAAATTTTTTTTTTTCGCCGAAAAATTTCAGCAGCTACCCCCTGTCGATTTTTCTTAAAAATTCGTTTTTTATTTTTAGTAATTTTGTTTGACGCCCCACAGAAAAGTTGTCTAATACTTTTTTGTAGGTACCCATGAGCTCTACTTCAGAAGAAAGATTCATTGAAATATATTCAGAATTGTAGGAGTTATGGCTGTTTGAAAATTGGACCATTTTTATGGGCTTTTTCTCATTTTGTGGTGTCAAGGACCAACTTTTCCAGTATTTTTGCAATTTGTACATATTCCCCACCAAAATACGCGTAGTTTGCTTTTTTAAACATTAAAATCGTCCAATCTGTTCAGAAGTTATGACGTTTTAAAGATACGCATGAAATTTTGGAGTGACATTTCTGGCCACACATTATATTTTCGGTAATGAATTTTTTTCTCGAAAATAGTTAGGATTTCGAGGGTATGTCTATTGAAAAAAATGGTTCTAATTGACCTCTGCAACCAAAAATAATTTTTCCAGAACGATTTGAAATTGTTTAATTTTGTCGAGAAATTTGTCCACCTATCCGAATTTTTTTCTCGAAAGTGCGTAGGATTTCGGGGGTATGCCTATTCACCAAAAATGGTTCTAATTGACTCCCACAACCAAAAATATTTTTTTCAGAATGATTTGAAAACTTTTTAACGAAGCTTCAAGAAATTGATATTCTTAAATTTCGTCTGATTTTTCTAGAATCTCCCATAAAAATTTTTCTCAGGATTGACCAAACGCTCTATATACGCTCCTCGATCGACCATTGAATGTCCCGGCGTCTAATCGGAACGCTCGGTTCGCCAGAGTTTTCGGAATCAACCGGAAAACATTTTTACGGAATATGTCCGTAAATTAGTGACTCGGAAAAGGCCAAATAATCAAACGTCCGGTGCATTCCGGGGAACAGTTCACGAATATCACGATATTGAATCTCGTCTGTATTTACATATTAGGCCGATAGCAGGTCGCCCCCGCCGCTCTGTGCGTGCTTATGCAGGATAATCGTGTTATCGGATCATCCGGATAATACGATTACACGTTCCAACCGCATAAGTACAGATACGCGTTACTTCCAAACGTACAACGTAATCTGAAAAATTTCACCGTCCAATGGCCCGATACGGCAAAATATGGAGATTTCCGGCCGGAGGTGAATAGAAAATACGCGATCGTGCGCGACTTGTATGTCAAATTCAGATCGGTACTTCGGTTTTTTTACAAGCCGCATTGATTTCAAGATAAGTGTAGACTAGAAGTACCGAATAGAAAAAGATCCGTAGATATTCGGATCACGTTGTCAATGTACGTCAAGAATTCTTTTCCAACAACGTTTTCTCCGATCAATGATGCAAAAATTACTCTAGCGGAGTCTCATTAGCAACGAAACGAATCAAAATAACTGCAAGTGGATCTTAATGAAACCATACAATATTCACAAGACAGGAGTTACGGGTCTGTCGATATTCTTCAATAAACATCATCACCGTAGTATTAATTATTATTTGGAGACGTAAGGAAACAGATCAACCGAGCAACAGAAAGCTTATTCTTCAGAGTTAAAATCGATCGTCACAGTCTCTGAATAATTCAGACATTCAACAGACATCGTTAAACGTGGCATTAATTATTACTCAGAGACGAGAAGAAACAGATCAACTGATAGACACATTATTCCTTAGAATTAGAAACGATAGTTGCAATCTTTGGAGAATTCAAACATTCAGCAATAGAAAGCCTTCAGAGTTAAAAACCATAGTTACAGTCTGTGAATAATTCAAACATTTAACAGATATCGTCAAACGTGGTATTTATTATTACTGAGAGATAAGAAGAAAGATCGACTGACAGACACCTGATTCCTCAAAATTAGAAACGATGGTTGCAGTCTTTGGAGAATTCAAACATTCGACAAACAACGTCAAACTTGTTATTAATTATTACTTAAAGACGTAAAGAAACAAATCAACTGGCGGACGCCCTATTCCTCGGAATTAAAAACGATCGTTGCAGCGTCCGGATAATTCGAACCTTGCATAAACACTACGCAACGATACAAAACAATTTGTTTGCCGAACAGATGGCAACGCGGATCGCGTATTCAATCAGAATCTCTCGCCGGACGAAACAATATTCGCGAGCCGGGCACGCTCATGCAAACGAGTAAACAGAGAAACCAGTTATAAAAAAAAAAGGAACAAACAAACAAAGGCATATTAAATTCATGACAAGCGTTTCCCGCTGGTTTGAGGCCAATATTTGAATGCGTTGCGGGGGAAACACGACGGTCCCCGCGCGGTAAGAAAATCGATGAAAAAAAATTGATTAACTATCGATATGGTCGAAAATGGCGTGGAACGAGTGGACAAGATCCTCGTCGGAAATAACGGTTCGAGGCGACGCTCGAGTGGACGAAACTTGCAAGTCGCGTTACGAGGGGTGGAAAAAGAGCGCGGGGGGCGACCGCTGGTAGACTCAATTAGCCCCGCGGAAAACTTTTGTCGTGGGATTACGACGTCAACAGCGTCCTTCTTGCCCAACCGACGTTCCGCGCGCGGAGCGAAATTGCAGCTCGTCGAAAAGGCACTCTTCCAGTTAGCAGAGAGAGCTAGGCGTGTGGCGAATCCTCCGAAGCGTTCGCCATGTTCCCAGCCGTTGCGTTTCCTGTCCCTTCCCCCCTCCCCCCTTGGTTCCGGTGTTTCTACCCGTTCCTAGATGCGGTTTATCGGCGTCTTTTCTCCGTCGAGGAAGTTCCTTTGGCGCCGTGGCGCCAGATCGACCGTTCCTATCGGCGAAGGGGATGGTTCTCGAGTGTTCTTACGATTCCGACGTATCGTTTGATCGCTCAACTATAGTTTTTGCTAGGTCCTCTTCGCGAATCGCCGTACGAAATTGATTTTTCTCTGGGTTTTAATTCGGTTTGTTATCGGACGGAAGCTGGTACGATTTTAATTCCGGTGCTCCTTATGACCGGGGGGGCTCCGTTCGGGTGTATTTCTGGCGCAGCCGGTAAACGGATGATGCTGTTTATTTAATTCGACCGAAACCTTAATCGGATTCTGCGCTATGTCGCTACTTAAAGCCCCGGAACGCCGTTTCGACGGAGACGCGGCGCAAAGCGTTCCTTTAATATAAAAACCGTCACGGTCGAGCTGGAAGTCGAGTTTAATTGGTATTTGAGGGAAGTGCCTTTTAGTCGATTAACCGGCTGAACTTTCTTCGGTCAACTAATTTTTATTTGTCGAGGCCTTTGGAAACGCTCGCCCGGACACTTTTCCTCCTTGCTACCCTCTGATCCCTGACGAGTTTCGCTGTTCTTTTCGCTCGTTCCCGTATCGCAGTTCGCGCAGTTACTTCGAGGGAACTTTCTTTCTTCCGCGGCGCGACAAGGCGGAACGCGGAAGGTCGAGGGAATAACGCGTCACGTAGCTACGCTGCCTCGAGAGTTCTCGCAATTCCAACGGACCATCCGAACGGATCGTCCTTAGAAATGGCCGGGTTAGCTCTTTAAACTTCGGTTATTTACATTGAAGGCGACGGAGGATTCGACGATCGTATCCGCGCGACTATAGGAAAATAGAATTTGCAATTCATGTCTGTCCCTTTCTTACGATATAATTCTGTTTCGTCGCTATCTTTCAAAATGAACTTTTATACCCTCTTTCTTCTTTACTCGTCAACATGCGTGCAATAAAACTGCGATCAGTTTGTTTATATGGACGTGACGTTAACAGGAGAATACTCTGCAATGCATACAAAGAGGCTGAATTTTATAAAGACTTGCAAGAAGTGTATATGTGTTTGGACCGTGGGATCGTTATCATTGCATCGATCAGCGAAATATTTAAGTTTAGGCCGAAATGTGTTCGGGGGTCTGCTCCTCGAACGTGTGTAGAAAAAGGGGTCCTCCGTATCGATGACCTCATTTGTTTAAAATATGTCTCTTCATCGAACTCTGGTCGAGAGTAGTCACTTATGGTTCTTTACGTTCACGTTTTATGTTATTTTTATGTTCTTCTATGTTAAATAGTTACAGTAATATTAAATAATATAGTGAGACAATGATGACTAGTCAATACCAGATACCGCGAGCTACGAACCATCAGTGGGGAGAACCCCCTCCCCTAAGGTGCGAGTTACGCGAATATAGTCAGTTGTTATCAAGAAGGCGAACGAAACGATAATAGAGCAAGAGACGTGTGGTACATTGTTAATTTCTAATCTCATTATATATATATTCTTGTACTCCATTTTCGTGATTATAATAAACTTGCATATGATATTGTAACAATAGTTTATTTAGTTACGTTTAAAGTGTCCGAATATTTCAATCTGATCACACACCTGTGACCATCCCTGACATCCTTACAAACTAGATAATCAAACACAGTAAAAGAATAATATAGAAGGTGAAGGGTGTTCCATGCCATCGATAAAACAGTACACGCCATCGATAAAACAGAGAGCTTTGTTTTACCGATGGGGTATGCTGTTTTATCGACGGAAATCTCCTTCATGCACCCGTCATGTATAAATCTCAGTATTTGAGTCGTTCATCTACTCACAATCCATCGTAACTTACTCTACGATCTTGTAAATACATAATGATAGGAAGAAGGAAACGTTTCTTGTTCTTCGATCCAATAATTTGTTCCTCGTGTTATCTCCGAGCAACGAATACTCATTGAACCGTGGAAACTCCTTGCAAATATGGCTCGTAATTGATTGTTGATGCAGACTGTGGGAAACGAGGAAGCATTTGACAGCAGAATGATTGAAAGACTTTCGCCTCGCCATGTGCCAGCGAGACATTCACCGAATCATTCCGTTACAGATCATTAACAAATTACTTCCACGCAGGCAAAACTGCGTCAGGGTAATTAGCCTTTTCTCCATCTACCGGCACGAAGAAATACGCTCGGGTTGAAAGTGCAACACAGAATACGGAAGCAGGGTCATTTCGAAACTTTGCGAAACGACGTCAAAGGTTTAATGAACTACGAAATTGCGAATAATTATCAGCAAAAAAATAGAGAAACTGAACGGGCATCGGACCGGGTAACGCATAGGGTCGATCGATCAGTTTGTTGACGCGGTAATAGAGTTAATCGTAATTGAAACGTGTGGAGATAAGTGTCAATTACTGTATATCATTATCGAACGACCGCGACAGATATTAATAATAATGTCCATCAACGTTTTTTTCCTTTTCGGTAACCACTGCTAATGGGATTCGCGTTAACACGAACGATCATTAATATTCTGATCTTCGCGTACAGAGAAGCGGATAAACGATTTTTTCCACGTTTTCCCGGGAATATCCACGTAAACGCGGAGATCTTTTTACAATCGGACAATACTCCATTAGACGGCATTATGCGGCGATGTTTTATTTCGGACATTCCATTCACCAACAGGAAATCTATTTCTGGAAGACACGGTGGTTTTTGTAAATATTGAAACCGCTGAACCAAGCGGGACGCGTAAAAGCATCGAACCGATTCCAGCGTTTTGTGTAGCCTGATAATATCGAAAAATGATTTTCTTCCGCCGTTAAAATGCCACTCAATTTTTCGATATTCGCTGGCATTCGCGTGATTCGATATTAACAATTTGTACTATTGTGCGAAAACGTCGAACAACTGCTGCCAATGGCTTCAAACTGTCGAGGATTAAACACGGATCGTTGCACAGTGAATAACGACGAATTTTTGTATCGCAGAATTTGATTATTGATATTAGTATTAGCCATTTATTGTTCTGAATATCTATTTTAACAATGAGTAAATTGACATTTGTACTTTGCTCGATTTATCTACCCGACAATTCTCAACTTTTCGTTCTTTGGCGAGCTCTGAAAAATTTTACACAAAATGTTCGCTAAAAAATGGGCACTTTTTAACATTCTCTCTCGACGATCTTCTTTTCGCGACTGAGCGTCAAATATTCGCGAAACGGTATTTCTCATCGAGAATGGCTTTCGTCATTCATTTCGGCCTAAGAAATTCTGCTCGCCGATTGTGTAACGCCTCGTGACATTTCTTCGCCATTTAGTCTTCGGTGCCTTCGTAAGAATAATTGCTTCCAATTTATTACAGCGGCCGTGACTACTGGGGTCCACGGATAGAAGCGTCGATTAATACGTGTCACCGTTCTATCAAGCAGTCCACGATGACGCATACGATCGTTGAGCCAAGTGCATCGCATCGACGAAGGACTCCCGATGCAATTTCGCTCGTTGGCGCAACGTCGAGCGTAATATTTTTTTTTTTTATCACCACCGGAAATAGCTGGACGGATAGACCGGTCGTAGTCGATCGACTCGATTATTTTCGTAACGTTTAAATTCGGCGAGTCGCTATCGATAACGTTTTCCGACCTTGTAGCTTTTTCGTCACCGACCTCCGTGTACCAAAATGTCATCGAGTCGGGGAGGAGACTTTTACTATTCTATTCCAAGCGACAGTACATAATGGTACCAAGGAACCGTCTCCGATCGATCTCTCAGCAGTCTCGACGCCGCGTCTCTTAGCAGCCAAGATCTTCTTTCGCTCTCCTCTTACCACCTAACTTTATCTTCTCTCGCGATTCTCGCCCTTTCCTCGAGAGTTCCCTTACGAGCCAGTTTCGAGCACAGTTTCGCGAGTCCTTTCCGTCGGGATCAATATCGAGTTTGTGATTTTGACTTCCATCGAACCCGCCTAGCGAGGGACCAATTCCATTACGTATTCGTTAAAGAGATATTCTAGTCTGGAACCTTAGAAAAATTTCATTTTCTCTAACTGTATAATCTTCAGAATTATTTTTAATGTTCTAATCTTGCACTATTCTTCGTATCTTTTAAATTTTATTCTCCGATAGTTCTGTGGAATCTTTACACCGAACAAAGTGGTTTTTAAATAGTTTTAGCCCAGTGAGACATGTACGTTGTTCCACCATTCAAAAGCAGTAATTTTTACCGACCTAATAATTTGTACAATTAACAAAATCAATTCTGCCGCTGTGAATTCTATCAATTTAACAAATGGCGCGTCCATAGTCTTCCATCTAAGGAGTTAAGTATATACCAAATCCTAATTACTAATTTAAGCCATTATTCCTGATTTAAAAACTACCCCTAAATCTGGTGAACAAATACAACTGCAACTTTTTAGATTTTACTTGGAAAAATTGTTAGTAAAATAGTCTAAGTTGATAAAAAAAAAAATCCGATATGGAATCTTTACACCGAACGAAATGGTTTTTAAACATTTTTAGACCAGTGAATCAGGTACATAGCAGTAATTTTGACCGACCCAATAATTTGTACACTTAATAATATCAATTCTGCCGCAATATATTCTGTCAATTTCGCAAATGACGAGTTCGGGAGTCGCGTGACCAGTTGCTTCCGTAAACGCGTTGGTGAACCTCAAAACAGAGCGACGACATAATATCAATTTGGAACACAAAGGTACGGTGCCAAAACAGACATCGGAGATATCGCAATCTATGCCAAACGAACGTGCCTGCAGCCGGTATTAAGAGGATCGAATCTACTCCGACGAGCCCTTTCGATCGATTAAACACGCGACACGCGGGGAATGAGCAATAGAAATTCCGTCGGAAGAGAGGCGAAATTTTCGAGTTCAAGAATCGCGACTGATAGCAAAAGTCGATCCGTAATCCCTCACTGTTTGCGACGAGATCCGGATACCGTGGATTATACGCGGAGCTCGAAAAACACCCATTACCATGTAAATTCATTCGAGCTTTCATTCAGCTTTTATCGTCCGGACCGACACTTTCTATTCCGAGAATTTTTCGCGACGTTGCTCCACCTTCGATTCGACACTAAGATAAAACGAAATGTTCGAATTTAATTCAAGAATAACGAATAAAAACTTTCGATTCGTGAATGAGAAGTCAATGATACAACAACGAAAATCAAATTAAAGTCAAACTCCACCAATTCTTTACTTCATAAATAAAATAGTCCTTGTTACAAAAATTTGACGATCAAAAATAATTCAAGATTAACGAATAAAAAACTCCGATTGGTGAATGAGAAGTCAATGATACAACAACGAAAATCAAATTAAATTCGTCTAACTCCAACAACAATTGTATCAAGTTACTTCATAAATAAAATATTCTCTGTACCTTCAAAATAATTATATTTCATGCTGAAAAATACCAGAATATTATTTATTCATTGCAAAAATTCGACGATCAAAAATAATTCCAGATTAACGAATAAAAACTTCTGATTGGTGAATGAGAAGACAATAATACAACAACGAAAATCAAATTAAACTTGTCTAACTTCAACAACAATTGTATCAAGTTACTTAATAAATAAAATATTTTATCTTCAAAATAATTATACTTCACGCTGAAAAGTACCAGGATATTATTTATCGTCACATCGAGCTACTTTGCAACGTCGTTCGTTGGAAAAATTCGACGATCAAAAATTGCAATCGATTCGAATTTCATCGTAGAGGCGTACGAGAATTGTTCTACTGTGTTAAAATCGTTCCGTACACGTTCCCCCGAGTTTCGAATTCGATTTATTCCCATCGGAAGCGCCCGTAATTTTTTTCCCCTCGAACGTTAATAATAACACGCGGTAAATAAATATTATCCCTGCGAACGTTAACCCCACTGTGCTCGACTTTGTCGTGACGGGTACGATCGTATTTCTTCCGTAGAATTAAAAACACTCGCTAGGTTCGCGCGATAAAATCGGAATTGTCTCGCGGCGGGAATTTTCCCGATTTCAGATAACCGTGCGTGGGTTTAAAATACCCGCGGTACCCGCAGTATTCGAAGGGAAATAACGTAATCTGGATCGCTCGATCATTCTTTATCGAGCTTACGGATAGGCGGTACAGGTTTTTAGCGTTGGCACTCACCTGGTCGACGATCTCCGTTAGGTCGTGCAGACTTATGTTGTAAATGGCGTTCCTGAAAAACGAAACGAGAACGTTAAATCTTGCTCGTAAATCCTTCTGGCAATCTTTCCGCATCCCGCCTTCGTTCGCGAACAAACTGAACGGAAGGCCGGATAAGCATTAGTAATTACGGCAAATGCGACAAAGCTGATGGAACCGACGTTCCTTGATAATCGTGAAAAGAAACAAAAGTCCCATAAAAGGAGAAACTCCTGTTCCTTAAAATGCTAGGACTTCAACGTTGTTAAAAAAGAATCGATTCTTACATTTCCCGCAAGTTTGGAGCATTAAGAACGCGTTCCGTAAAGTTTCAACTTAAAATTCGAAAAATTTAGACCTCGAGAGCCGTTTTACATACTCGGCAACTTTGAACTTTGAAGCTGTTTCCCGAAACAGCATTTTTCCAACGACCCAAAAGATATTACTTTTGATGTTCTTACGAGAACAATTTCTATTAAAATACGTTTATCGTGTTGGTTAGTAGCGTTTTATTATACTAACGCTGTATAGAAACTTCGAATATAATTTGCACGTTTTGTATAAACTGTGATAATATAGATTTCACTCTGTTCGAACGGTTTCGCGATCCACTGTATAGTAATTAAGATACTCTCTGAATCAAAGCATCTTTGACGAGTTACACGGCCCTTTGTTTCCATTTCTATAAAATTCAGAGACTTTGAATTTCCTGAATTTTTTCCTTGAATTTCTTTTACGCAAAGAAGACGCTGCAGAAAAGATACCAATACTAATATTACGAACAACGAATAAACCGTGAAAAGGAATGACATTAGAATGGATATTGATCCTACTTTTCATTGATATGTATAGGCTCCCCAAATGTGATCCCTCGACCCTCAGTCCCTTGCGAACCTTGGCGCACGACATGACTAAGTAATGAGTCATGCACGTAGTACATTGATTCGATCCAATTTACAAAACTGCAATCTTTCCCTTCAGGATTACCTCAGCGATGGAAAAGAAGATCAACGATAGCAAAAGAATAACATTGTATGCAATATTCGTACTCCATCCGATTCACAAGAATGTAATAAGCAATATTTCCTACGATCTTTCGATGAACATTGTCCCTTCTATGACTTTGTACTCGAACTCATTTAATTTTTGTAATATTAATCTTTCACGACCGATCAAATGATCGCTTTAGAATTTTGTTTAAAATTTTTAACGTACAATATTATTTTAGCGCGACTTTTATGTTAGTATACGAATTGTTCAATATGTTTACTATTTGCGTGAGGTCAATGACCCTCTATCCTATTAAAGTAACAACTATTCTAATTTATATTGCCATCTATGTTTATTTTGACGTTTTACAGGGTATTCATCCTAACGGTCGCAACGATTTTTTAGGTATTTATACTGACCTGGTAAAAAAATATTTGCAACAAAAGTTATCAGGTACTTTGAGAAGAACAAAGTGCAATAATACAAATTTCGAAAAATCTGCTTAACTTTTTTAAATATCATTATGTAATTTTGCCTTTACAGCGTTATACTACACAAATACCATTAATGGAATGTAGAAGATGCTAAAGAATAGGACACTTATTAATTGTAACCTAAAATAAAATTTCGACGTAGTTTGTAAACTTCCTACTAAGTATCCACATTTAGAGTAAAAGTATTGAATATTTTTGTACAGATTCTTAGAATGCATGTTTTAAGAAAACATATGTGATATAAAAGAGAAAGGTATCTTACGAATAAACTTTAAAACACAACTTTCTATACATATAATGCAAAAATTAGTATACGTTGCCTCGTAAAAGAGAAGAAGGATCATTTCACCGCCCATGGTAGAAATGGGTATACACGAAGTCTCCGTAGGTTTAATGTTTGTAATTTACGTTCTTTGAGAAAATAATTTTACAAGCCTTTGGGTGGTTATTTTCTCAAAGTTCTCAGTGGATCGTTACTTTATAAACTACGAGATAAACCAGTTTCCGGAAGTTTGAAAAAGTTGAATTCCCAATAGCCTTCGCGATATGTCAAATTTATTCTTAGTGAACTCGAGAAGCATCGAACAAAATCCTCGGAAGAGATTAATATTCACCTGCATCGAAGTTGGTCGCGAAACATCTATTTCTCATTACGCATCACTGGCAGATTTGCAAATTTTTCGAATTTGTCGAACAAACTATACACTCTGTGCCGCTAATTCCTTCGAATCGCGTTAAACGTGCGAACAACTCGCATCCAAGTATTTAAGCTCCAACTAATTTCCCTCAAACGTCGTATAACCATCGGAACATTTATGCCTAGCTTTCCCCGCGAGTTCTCGGGGCAGTCTGACGTGGATTTTCTTCAATTAAGATTCTCAAATCTTCGTTATTCACCTTCTCCGCGGGTCTGTCTCTCTCTTCTCTTTCGAGACTTGTACCGCTCGAAGAAAACTTGAGAAACCAACTCCGACGGCCGTGAATTCATTAGCATTTTCTTTCTGTAACGTCAAGCTAATGCCTGCGGCTAAGACTGTCAAGTAATCGAGTTCAGACGCCAGCGGAAAATTGAGAGAAACCGAACGATTCGTTAATTGAAAACCCTACATTACTTTTACAAACAGAAAACAATCAATGTTTAGAGGACCAGATGTGATTCTTACCAATTTTAACAAAATTGTTTAAAGGGCTATTTTAAGTATTGTAAGATTCTTAGAGCAAAGGCAACTACAATTATTCCTTATGGAAAAATAAGTTGAAAATGTGGAATAAAACTTTTTCCTATAACGTTTCGTTTTCGAGATAATTTGAATTAATCAAGACTTTCATTTGAAACGAAAGTAAAAACTAACAATTTGAAATAATTTATTTTCTGTGTCGTTTTAGAAACAATCGCACCTGGGCAAATTTAATTTAAGATAAAAATAAAAAATAAGTATTTGAAATAACTTAGTTTCAGTATCGTTATGTAAAAGTAAAAATATTAGTGACTTCAGTCTACGGAATGGGATTGTTAGAAGTTTCTAATTCGCGAGTTTTCTATCAGGAGCGTGTAAATGCTACATGTTCGATAATAAGTTCTGCGCTAAATTAATTAAGTTCGGTATTAAGTTAGCTCGGATATTAAGCTGCGCCCGATACATCGGCTTTAATACGTCGCACGTAGCATAACTTGGGAACTTGGTTTATGCGCACTCCGTTGCAATTACTTCGTTTAATCCTGACAAAGCAGTGCGCCAGTCTTCTTCCGTGATCCAATCAACCGTGTAATAACCAATTCTTCCAACTAACTGTAATTTCTATAATCGTTTAGAAACGAACAACCGCGAAACATTCCAACAGTAGCGTTTTTCACAGTAGAAGCGAGAAAAACAATTTTCAACGTAAAAACAAACGAAAAAATATTCCATTCCGTCGATATATATTTTTTTTTATTTCACGATAAATATATCCCTCGTTCAAACGCGACTAAATTACAAACAATTATACAAACGTTGCTAAGAATATTTTATTTTGCATCGTGTTATGCGCGATATACAGTAAATAATATGCATTTCCTACGAATGTTGTTGGAATTTAATTCGATAATTGTCTTTAAATAATTTTGTTACAGTATGTTTTACTATTGAAGTTAATGGACAGCAGAAGTTACAACTTGAGTTGTTTAAAAAAGAATTTATCGAAAAAGTTTGCATTAGAAAGTTGGAAACTAACTTGATTCAATGAAACTGTTTACGAAAACACGAACACAATTTCGATTTAAACTCCCTCGGCTCTTACACGATGTTTGAAACTTTGGCTTGCGATAATTAACTGGCCAAAGCGTTGAGCTCGTTATTAGTGTTACATCGGTTAACCGAGCAATTATCCGACGTAGTAATAACTACCAACTACTAATCGTGGTCTACTTAGTTAACCACGCTACACTCCGCGACTGTAGATTGAACGATATCGAACTGGATATTGCCAATATACCGTCACGGAAAAAAGCATGAAAAAAAGTTGGAAAAGATATTCGTCGCGGGAAGAAAAATTAAACTTTAATAAAATAACTTTTTAATTATACTTCGTAGACTCTATTTTGTTACGTACTATTTCACTTTGTATTTTTTACAATTGCGCAACAAAAGAATAGTAATTGCTCGGAGGTTGGAATTCGATACGCAAAAATCAATACTCGATGAATTCGATCTTTAGTTTCTTTCAACGGGGCGCTATTTAAAGAGCCTGTGTGACTTCCGACTCTAAAGTGAAACATGTCGTAAGAAAAGTGTCTAAAGGCGGGAAATACGATCCACTATCGGAACGAAACTCGTCGCGAGTAGAATTCGAAAACATAAACCACAGCCAACTGGAATCCAGTTCATGTTCTCTCGGCGCAACGATTTAGAATTTACGATTTTTCTCTCAACTTGGTGGATTTACATTTTCTCTTAGCCGCGAAGCGTTCTATATGGAAAAAGCCATATATCAAAATATATAGATCGCTGATTCGTTGTTCCATGAATAATGCATTATCAGAAACCGTTCCCTGCTTCTTCGTGATGTTAACAAAAATTAACAGGTTCGAAGTTACTTGAACATTCTTTAATCGAGAAGTTACAGAATATATGCAATAATATAGGTCATGAGGGATAATAAATGGAAGACAACGATAGAGATCGAATGCGTATCGTAAATAGAATTTAACGACAATTAAGTTAAACAAGCTCCGCCACTTTAGCCTGATTTGCATACCAGATTCTCTTTATGACTTTGATTTCTAACCTCGTTTGACCTTTATCATTACTGAGTCATGTGTTGCTGAACTCATCCTGATATCCATTTGCATATGTTATGAAAACGTCATAGTCTTCCATCCAAGGAGTCAAAGATATTCCAAACTCTAACTACTAATTCAAGTCATTATTTCTGATTAAAAAACTATCCCTAAATCTAGGGAACAAATAAAACTGCAACTTTTTAGATTTTACTTGGAAAAATTGTTATAAAAAAAAAAATTGCGATATGGAAGTCTACTGTGATTGATCGAACGTAATAAAACGTTTGGAAACTCGAGCAGAATGAAATTAGAAAAAGGTATCGGGACGAAGGAAATACACGAACGCAATAAAACGCTAATGTTGCGACAATTACGACAACAGCAACGACCGAGAGACGTTTTTTTTCCTTGCCGGTTTCTCGACCCGGTAATTGAAACCAATTTATTCCATATCAAATACCCCAGTGGCTGCCTCGATCGATCCAAGGGAATACGACTCATGTAAAATTAAAGAGGACACGTCATAAGGGGCTGCAGGCAGCCTCATAGGCGGCTGCGATACTGCTTCATCGAGCTCGTGCTGCGTAATCGAGGGAGTGACTCGCCGGGAACTTGGGACTCGCGATCGAACGACTGGAATCTACCCAATGACCATCTGGTGACCCCTCCCAGGCGCGCCGCGCCGCGACGCCAAGCCGTGAAAGAATCGAATCACGTAACAATTACCTGGCGCCAATCAGGATGGAAGTGGTCGCGCGCTCCAGGAGCTTGAAGTGCTCCACGTGGCTCTCGTTTCCCAGGAACCGCTGGCCAATCACCTCGCCTGAAACACACAAACGAAACGGATATGTTGAGAAAGTTCGTCGATCGAACGTCTATCGAGTGCCTCGTAACCAACATTCTCATACAAATCCAACAATTTCTCTTTCGAGCGACCGCCGTTCGCTGTACGGTATTGTCCCGTTATAAGTCCGGCGCTCGTGTCTCGCTATAAGCAATCTCTCTGTCCCCCTCTACTGCTTGACGCGGCGAGTGCAACAGTTTGAGTTAATTGTGAAAGAATTAAATTTTTCAATTTTTGAAAGATTATTTGTTGTACTTTAATAGTATTGTTTGATAAATTGACTTATATAGGCACTTTCGAAAAAAAAATTCGAGCAGGAGCTGAAATTTTTCGACGAAAACAAAAAATTTCGAATCGTTGAAAAAAAATTATTTTTGGTTGCGAGAGTCAATTACAATCATTTTTAGTGAATAGACGCACCAAATAATGGCTGTAATATGAATTAGTCGGATTCGTATTCATTTATTACGTGACTGCAGTACCTGAATACCGTATGTTTAAGTACCATATATGTATTTGAAATAGTCATTTAGGATTTATTTGAATGTCGACAATGTTATGTTTACTTGTAATGAGCATATATTGAAAATGAGACACAGAGGAAGGAATACTAGCTCTGATAAATGACAATTTATAATAGTCCATAAAAAGGTTTATCGTATTAAAAACATTGCAGAAAATCCTAGAATCAGTACACCATAATTACGATCTGATTTATTGAATCAGGCTGGGAAATACGTAGGTGCATCTAAATACAATGCGTAAGATACTTGATAAGAATGAATACGATAGAATGAATACACTAAGAACTTTTCTACCACATAAATCATTCATAAGAAACAATCAGCAACATCGTGGAAGTTTAGAACCTGTAGCGCCACACTTCCCGCACTCGCTAACCTTTATCCCTCTCACAAGCACTCGAGCAAACACCTATTCGTATGTATACACTCCTCGACTGACCATTGAGCGTTCCTACGTCTGAGGTTGGGCTTGTTAGGGTTCTGTTACTGCGATGAGTCCACTATCAGGCCCAAGACGAAACGCTCTCCCCTCTCCTTTTCATTCCTCCCACTATCTGACATCTTCCTACAACTGCAAACCGCCACAAACCAAACTCGTTTTACTGCATTATAAAACGCCTGATCGTCGTCTTTCCGCGTACCTGCGCCCATGAATGGATTTTGCCCATATACACCAACCTCCCACGCCGGGTAGATTTATGCGCCAGATATAGATGCGTGGGTGTATCGACGCAGCGAGCAACGCGTCTCAATGGAAGAACTTGTCACGGAGCGGTCGAGGGGGGCCGATAAAGGCGAAGAAGCGAGGAAACGAAGAAGGCTCTTTCGAAGGCGGAAAGGAACACGAAGAGCGAGAAAGACACGGGAAGATGGAGGATAAAAAAAAGACGAGAAAAGGAAAGGGGATAGGGGTCGAAGTAAATCTACGAAGTAAACCCGAAGACAATTGGACCCGGCGCAGAAAGGGGTGGAAAATGGGTTATAAGGATGAAGAAAAGCGAGGGAACGACGCGCTGAAAAGAAAGGAGAAACAAAGGGCCGACACGTGGCTGGTCGAGCAAAAGAGGGAAGATAAAGAGACAAACGGTAGAACGAAAGAAAGGAGAGGAGGGGAGAAGAAAAAAAGTAGCGACCGAAAGAAAAAGGAAAGGGACAGTGTATAAGGGGTGTGCTGCACCGAAGAGAGGTGTCTCAGACTTTATATAGTCGAGGATAAAGCGGTGTGCGCCTACTTTGTGGCGGGACTCCCCCTCTCGATTCTTCCCTTCCATCCTCTCCTTCGCCCTCAAAGCGAACTCTTCGCCCTATCGCTCGCGACTCCCGCCGCTATGCCGCTTCTTGCAACTACGTTTTACGACTCCGCTCCTCCCCCCGACCCCTTGACCCCTGGCAACCGTGTTTCTCCTCCGCGGAGGCACCTTCCAGAGGCCGTATCTGGTGCACGTACTCGTGCACCGCTATCCACCATTTTTCCTTCCCCCCTCCGTTCCTCTCTTTCGCGATTATTCGCGTTATGCTTTTTCATCCGCGTGCCTACAAACGCGGCCGCAATAAAGCCTCTGCTTTCCAGTCGACGGGGTAAAAAGAGGATGCGGACGTAGGAGGGAGGGACAGGAGCATTCGTCGGTGCTCATCCGATCGTAGAAGTCGTTTATACGAATTGAGAATTGGCAAAGGTACGACACTGCGTTCGACACTTTTCGGCCGACGTTCGAAAGGGTCTTGAACGGGGTGAACGCTCCAGTTTGGGTAATTGAGCGACGTGGAACTTATGACTTCGAACCAGTGGCGCGCAACCTCCGCTAGTAGGTCAAACACTTAATTCTTAGACCCCCTTTTTTATTATTTTTTTTTTTAAGAATATGAATCTTAAAATAATTCGAATTTACACTGTTGTATTTTATATTTATATGCAATTGGTCAAGTAGGTTTTGAAGTTTTGTATTCCCTATTTTGGTGTCTTTATATTGTAAAACACCAACCCTTTTCTTAGGAGTTGCACCTCTCTCTTTGGAAAACTTTATAAAATTTGCTTCGGCCATTTCAGTAGACAAAACGGATGGAAATTAGTGTATATAGCAATTACGGTGGAATATCTGCGCAGCTTTAAATAATAGTTGATACGGTACAAGCAATTTAAGCATCTCAAACAGCAATTTCGTGATTCTTGATTTTCCTTTTATTTTGTTGCGTAGAATCACCCTCTAAAAAATCGGCCACCTGTAGGTAAACACCGTGTGTACTTGACTATCTAGATTTATGCACCAACGGTCCAAGAACGACTCGGTCGTGGTTGTTTTACCGTCGTGTTTCCGGCTCTCAATAGAATACTGGTCAGTGCTCCCAAAAGGGGTGACCCAAAAAAGCGTCCAAAACCTGGCTAAACAAATCGAGCAAAATTGCTACGACCGAATAGAGTATACGTAAACAACTCCGTAGTCAGGAAATCAATCAACCTCTTCACCCGTCACTCAATCGTGTTAACTGCAGCCCGTTTTAACTCACGCAACGATCCTCCTCGACTTTATACGCTACCATAAGTTATAATCTTACTCGTGACGCGACTTTGAGTACAAAGTTTGAATAACTACAGAGTCTCTAAATAAATTAACTTAGAATACAGAAAATTAGAACATTTGCTTACGGACCCTACAATTACTTAATCGGGTCTCTGAGCTAAAGTCTCAAAGTCGCATCTCTGTAGGATTAGAGTCAATGCGTTGCAAGTTTTAGAAGGGAATGCTGCTCGAGCTGTTCTTCCTGGAAACTAAGTTATTCGTGATTACGATCGTAATTTCCGTGCAAATCTAGAGACGAGCAGCAACAGGAAGTTCAACAACATCATTTACTATCTCTATTTTATAAGCCTTGCGTTGAACGCGATCATTTTAATTTCTCATTGTCAGATTTGTTCATCTGCTTGCAAGAAGGACAAAACTTATTGTTGTTTCAGTGCTCGTGTCTGATGGATAAAGTGAGCCAGCAGAAAGGATAACCTCTGTCAGGTTGTCATACCTTGAACACAAGAATTGTACCGATACAAACTCTCTTTAAATTTTAACCAAATCGAAGCAAAGATACATGAGAGCTCTAGGAAACCGTGATCGATATGTCAAGAAATAAATATTTATTTAATAATATCTGCATACGCGTACAAGTGTGAGTCCTCCAGGACGAGAACACAGAGAGATTGGAGCAGTCACGCGGAGTCAATGAGAGAATTCTGTTTGAGAGAAGTTTAAGAGGGCTTAGCGAGTACAGACTACGAGTATTAGAGAGTTTAGGGTACGGAATAACGGATAAGAGCAACACAGTTAGAGTTGAAGTTTATAATAGTATCGGAGGGCGTTGAAGTTATATTTTAGCGCATTCCAGCGAGGCGGTAGTTAAATTAATTTATTAATTATAACAGGAGAGAGGGGAAAAAAAGTTTTAAGCGACTCTGTGGGAAGCTTTAATAATCGTGTAACGTGCGCATATTTCGAGCATTAGGGGCTACGTACGTACCAGTGCATGCCGTTTCACGTCGAAAAACGTCAGTCGGAGGCGCAATGACTTTTCATTTAACGAATCCAATGAACCTTTTAACCCCGGTGTGTATCGGCGCAACGCATTCACCCGACGCCCATTCATTCGGCCGCGATCGCTGTTTCAGAAAGCGTTTCAAGTTCCCTCGAGCTTTCCTCGTTGTGCATAGCCGTATTTTATGTTACGCTTTTTCCCCCGTTGCGCGACTTTACTTGCTCTATAAAGCCTTTCGGGTAATGTACAGAGCGGAGGGGGAGGGGGGGGGGGGGGGGGGTGAGAGAAAAGTTGCGTTTGATTACTGATTGGGAAGGCTTTGCGCCACGCCCGACGTTATGAGCGTAATCCTTGCAATACGGCTGGCCCTTTAATGTCTCTATCCGTCTAAGTAATTAACCAATCAGTGTCTCGTCGTGTCCTTTAATCCGATCCATTTAGCGCAACCTTCTCTTCCGTACCCACAAAACATCGAGAATGAATGAATTTTTATGAATTCTGTACCAATACAGTTTCTACGCTTACGTACAGGATAAATATTATATACGATTATACTATCGTGTACTAACACAGAGAATATTTGAAAACATTTTTTATAAGAATTGGAAATAAAAAATAATCCTCGAAATAAATAACGAAATACTGCTGCGTGTAAATATGGAGGAAAGATAGAAAAATATTTGGTAACATTTGTCACGCGAACGAGACCGTCAACAAGGAGGGCGTAAAAATAAAAATACTAGAATAAATAACGAGGTGTATTATGGTAACTCCTTTCCGGAATAAAAATTGAAATTATGCGTTCCTGAATATAAGAATCTTTTATAATCGCGCTGTTCAACGCGGGACAAAGCTTTCGTCGAAATGTTCGTCCCAGTTTGTTTTCTACGGTCGTCCTAATTCCGCGACGAAATGCATAACTCTTGAACGCGAAACAGATCGTGTTGAAATTCCAGTAGACGACGCGCGTATGAAGAGGGCATAAACGGCAAAAGTTTATCGGATCGCGATCGTCTATTTTACTTTTTGCCCGCACGCCGTGTGCGCAAATTTCTCCGCGCCTCACGTGTTTGCTCCCTATTAATTCTGATAGGATGCACTTTTCGAGTCGCTAATGCTCGCAAGTGCAATCCAATTGAACGCGTCGGTATCGAAACATGATTTCCTGGTATTTATTAGAAATTTATAATTAACAACCATACTTGTAAAGAGACTTTTTATTGTGGATCAAGTATTAACCCTCAAACACACAACTGGGTCTATGAAAAAAGTTCGAGAGTTTTAGCAAGTATTCCACAACATAGTAGCCTTAGTCCTTATCAAGCTGCTCAAATACTAAGAACGCAACCTTAAAAGTGGGTCTGAGAAACCCAGTTGCGTCTCAACGTCAGAAAATCAGGAAAAATACAAAGTTGAAGTAAGTATAATTTAAATTAATTACTTTTCTTGTGAAAGTTTGTGTGTGACGTAAAAAATGAGAAAAATGTTTTATTTTTCTAGTTTGATTGATAATACAAGGCTGTGAACGACTGTTTGCAGCAGCCTTCTTCTGAGAGAAGCAATTTACGAGGCAACTAAAAATAAACAAAATTAATATAAATAGAAAATTTTTCACAAATTTCTTGCTTTTATAAATCTATGTTTATATTATGTATGCATATTTGACTTGTGTCGAGCAGAATGGAAAGTACCATAAAGAAGAAAGTAACATACTGCTAAAGTCTGCTGCAATTGTGTTGATAATAATATATAAATTTGAAATATTAATAAAGAATGTTTTAGAGCTTCATTTATTGCACTTTTCCATTCTTTTAAATCTAATTTCCATGTAAACCTCTGACATTTTACGGTATTTAGAAATTTTTCAGGTTTCCGTAATCGCCATTTTTATTTATCAGTTTTAATTATTTTCTCAAATTTTGTTCATACTTGAAAGATATTGTATTAAACGCCACATGCGATTACTTGCACTTTTTCTTATTAAAAATATCATTTTTACGTGTGAAAACGATCATGACGTAAATGTAAAAATTCATCTACTTTGATTCTAGAAAATAATTATAGTTTTTGCAACGAGTCGTTTCAGCATATTTTTAAATACAACTCATGACCTTTTCACTTTCCTGCGGAAAATCCCTTTTATCTCTTATCGATAAAAAGATATGATTTTTTGAAGAAAATGAAATTTCTGCAAAAATGTTTCATTTTATCTTTTACTTTTTTATAAATATCTTTACTGTACAAACACATCCGACAATTTAACCTGCACAGTGTTATTCTTAAATCGTTGGTGAGTCGATTAAAGAAAAAAAGTCACTTGAATCCATGCAGTACAGTCCGAGATATAAATGATTGAAGATGCGCTGGGTCTCACAGACCCACTTGTGTCTCTACGTAAGTATTTGAGGATTAAAAAGAAGTTTGAGCACCAATTGACATCCTTATGCTATTTTATGGGCACAATGCATCTCACAAAGTATGAGTACGCATGCGTATACGTATGCTCCACACTCCTGGCAATTTCCATACATTACAATGAGAACAGAGTTTCATAGAATTTACTGAATGGCTGATTACAGCTGGCGGTACGCTCGCTGTTAATTATTCTAATCAGACGTCTCTTCAAGATGTACGGTCATCTTAATTATCCGCTGATGTTTCCATAATTTCACGCCGAGCCGAGAAAATGTCGCACGCTTCGACTAATTTGATTGCCACGATGTAGAGGAATTATACACCCGCGTTACCGATCTAATTAATGTCCCGCAAATTTTGGGAGATTAAAGACGCCTATCGGGCGCAAATTAATCTTGAACTTGCACCGAATGAACCGAGAGAAAATTAAGGCCAGGATTACAGGAATCTGGGAGAAACCTCGTCAATATTTTTGCGATTAAGAACCATTGTTTGAGAAGTAAACATTGTACGGATTGGGATAATGTTGCGATGCTGGACTCAGAATATAATTATAATACATTCGTACCGTTTACTAACAAGTTTCGTCGTTTATAGGAAGGAGATTATATTATAACCAATTAGTCCCACTAGACAACTTCTCGTTTCTGCTTTTCTTTCTTTTACTTTGCTTATTTAAATTTTTACGGAACACAGAATAGAATAATTATCATTGTACTTCGTAATCATAAATAATTCAACATGTACAAGATCCTGCATCTCCTTTATATTAATGTAAGAATTTTAAATAATCAGTCTCTCGTTTATTATTTTCTTATTCTCCTATGCTTCGTTTCCTTTACTCTTCTCTTTAAACATACATTTTTATACGTAGAATATATTGTATATACTTTTTTGGTGACGGATCTACGAGAGTCTTGATTCTAATTCAAATACTAGCCACCCTACCTTTGCATGAAATTTGTTTTCGACCCAAAATACCAATAAAACATAAATTTCTCCGTTTATCGTTTCATTTAATAAACGAAGATTAAAACGGGATATTAAAGCTCAACTAATTTACAATTCCTAGACACACCCCTGAGCGAGACGTTTATTATTCTCGTCATAAAATGAATAATTTACGTAATCGAGGTGTATTTTGCGGGCCAACGAATCGCAAAGAGCAAACCCAAACAATTTATTGTTTAACGATGCTTTCCCGGGCAAGAAAAAAGGGAAATAAAATTAAACACCGCGGAAGAATTTCTCGTCGTTCGTTGCACTGGTTGCAAGTGCAGCTAGTGAACCGTTAGTTGCGGTGAATTTCCGTCTAACGTCTAAGTACAGTGCTCGTACCTGCCGCAGAAGAAGCTGTTACGATGTCAACGGTGCCATTGTAATCAGCGTTTTTCGTTGTTTTGTGGCCTTTGGCCATCCACGGGAATCATAGCCAACAACGGTTGCTCGAGTGCTTGTCTAATTTGTTTTGGTCACGAATGCTCGTAAAAGAGACTAATATTCTTTCGCCGTAGTTGTAAATCGCGCGCCAAAGGACATTCGTTTAGAGTTTTTACGATCAGCACGCGAATTCATCGACCAAAGTAACGTACACGTTACGTTAAATCTGAAATACTATGATAGCTTGCGATAAACGTCGAATACTTATTCTTATATATAGTGTTATGGTAGCTATTTAAATTTTATTACACGTTTTTGATTGATTTTTTCAAGTACAATCATTTCTGAGAGCGTAGATACATCCGAGGTGAACAATAAATGACTGAATCTACAGAGCTATTAGACGTCTCCATAAGAAAATATCGTGTGTAGCACCTAAAAAATTTCTTGGTTGAACTTTATACACATCAAAATCTTGGTTTATTAAGTAATAACTATGACGAAACATAATTTCCAGCTGGATGATCTATGATCCTCTGCCATCGTTCTGAAAGCTATTACATTCCTCTGCAATATCATGCTGGTTCTTTGAATGCAAAAAGCTGTGTATAGCCACTTCCTGCTCAGAAAGTGCGCCATTACTCGAGAAAGGTGATCTTCAAACGCTGGCTCTATTATAGTTTTACTTATAGAACTATAGTTTTATTTAATTTAAATGTCTATTAAATGATATTAAATCGTGGACTCTATCGTTTAACGTTTCGTTGTTAAAAATCGCTGGGGGAAAAATGTTTAAACGACGTGCACGATAAAAAATGTTAGGAATCGAAAAAAAATTTGACACGATCGGTTTGGAAACAGTGACACTGCACGGAAAAAAACGTCAACGGTGAAAATTGGCCAACAGGTTTTCAAAGCTGGGGCTTCAAACTTCAATATGCTGTATTTACAACGTTGTGCGTCTATTTTTCACAAAAATACAGACCTTTGACGTTCGCCGTATTTCAAGCGATTACAAACTGCTCCTTTAATTCTTTTTTGCACGGTAAAAAGTAAAATCGTAAGCAAGAAAAGTTTGTAAAACGCTTTTTTCGTGATATCTCGATCGATAAATATTATTTCAATCGCAACTTTGGGAATATTAGATTCCATGCTATAGTAGCGGAATCTACTATATGAATACCATGCTATGGTATTCCATTGAAAAAAAAAGCAACAGAAAAACTTGTATATTGTATGGAAAGCCAGCAGAGACACGTTATTGATACCAAAGGAAGACCAACCAGATATTAATATCAAACAAGTCAAGATTTATTCGTACGTTTGAATAATTTTGTGATATCCGAAAACTGTATTGTTTACACTAAATGCCCTGTAAATTCTGTGTGTTGTCAGATGTGTTTGTAATTTTACGTATGCATTCTCGAGACTACTACGTGACTTTACTTAGAATCTTATTTTGAAAACTTAAACCTAACGTGTGCATTCTATTTATTAACGATGTAGATTGGAAGCGTTCGAATACTTTCGCGAGCTACCGTATTTCGATAGAAACACTACGTCGAGAAGACGAAGAGAAATTTAATTTCGTATATATTGAAAGAAAAAAAACCTACGATGCAACGAAAATCCAAATTTCTCGAGCCCTTTCGAAACATCTGCAGCGGTCGCAGGTTATTAAAGCCCCAGCGAAAAATCATTCCACTCGACGGTATCGAAATCCAGCATCGACCTCGATTCACCGTGGCGAATGGTTGAATAAGACCTACCAGCGACGAATGCCGAGCGCAATTTCCGTTCTACCTCTCGTCCGAATCTAAACAATTTGACTCGAAATGATAACGTTGCTGAATTTACGCGGACGTATTTGTAACGCGTCCGCTCGAGCGTGCCCCGGCGAAAAAGGAGCGCGTCGAGTTCTCGTATTCGGGTGAAAACGAGCGAAACTTTCTAAGCCATTTGCGAGTCGTTCGTATCCTCCTCGACTACGGCGTACCTTGCCACCGTTAATTTCGCCACCGTTGTTCTTTACGAGCGACCGATGCATATGGATGCGGTTGCCCGGTTGCGCGTATAAACGATATACGGCGGACGGTGTGTACTTGGCACGCGCCGACTCTTACAACGTAATTTCTTATTCCCGGCGTGGTCGCCGCCTCTCATCGGCACGCGACCGATGCGGATACCAATCGATCTTTCCCGTGGGAATACGTAACGTCGACGACGCATACGCGTCCGTCGTCGACGGCTCGTTACCCGTTTACGCGTCCTTAACCCCCTAACGACGACCTCGATGCCACCCGCGGACTGCACTTTTTTCATTTACCGCCCACCCTGGTCAGAAATGAGACCTCAAGGGGTAAGACCACTGTAAAGACCTGAAATAAAGCGTATTTTTGCGATTTTATTTGGATGGATAGAAAAATAAGAGGATAATAATATTCAAGAATGTTATTAACGATGTCGTTAAGTGTTTTAAAAAAGTATTTATTCAAAAATAGTGCAAAATAATGACGCCAGAGCCATTCTTCGCTCTGCGGCACGCAGTGTAACTGATGCAAATTTGTATCTGAGAAAAAACACAAAATGTTCTCTTAATCTACATGAATATAGCTAGAGTAATACGTAGGGGATTTTCGATAAGTTAGCTATACTCATGTAGATTAAGAGAAAATTTTGTGTTTTTCTCTTTGTGTCAGTTACACTGCGTACCGCAGAGGGTCTCAAATTCAACACGCCTCGCGAGAACGGCTCCAGCGTCGTCATTTTGCACTATTTTTGAATAAATATTTTTTTTTACACTTAATGATATGGTTAATAACATTCTTGAATATTATTATTCTCTTACTTTGCCATCCATAAAAAAAAATCGCCAAAAAACGCTTTATTTTAGGTTTTCACAGGGGTCTATCGTAGCCCTTATAGAAATCGAAATACAGCGATGATTCTTTAAATGAACCCCAGACGAAATTCATAAGTTGAATATTAGTCCGCTTTGGAGCCAATGAAGATGATCGATATCGATTGTGCTGTCGTAACTGTTATAGAAACCGGACTACAGTAATGATTCTTAAAATGAACCCCATATGCGATTCGTAAGTTGAATATCACCCCCCTTGTAGCCAATACAAGCAGAACTAAATTAATTGATCTGCTCAGTGGTGTGTTTATCTTCTTTGCAATACATTTAATGGTTTCCATTGATTTTTTGTTAAGAGCTTCTGCACAAAGTTTATAAACGTAATTAATCTCCAGATACGAATTAAGTAACCAAGGCTTGAAGATATGAAATGAAGATTTTGCTAAAGATAGAGTCCAATAAGATTTCAAGCATGGGTCAGAAGCGACCCAATTCCGACATCTGAGTTTACAATTGTATCGAACCCATCGCTGTGCGTTCTAATGAAATTTTTCGGAAACCGTTGGACAATTCGACGGTTTACCACGCAATAGAATACGATCGACAGTTTTATCGTTGAGGGAATTTGAACCACTATTGTTAAAATGCTTTGTGCATTGCGGTAGGGGATTCTTTGTCCCCATGTTCGTTTCAGTCAAAACTGTTGACAGTGCTTCGACAACTACGTTGTTTCCTTGTTAATACCTTTGTCATTGAGCTTCCATGTAATCCATTAAGTACCACGATCCCCCGTTCGGTCATAGCGGTTTTTATTCCCATAAAAGTTATTTGTCACATCGGACATCAATAGAGAAATAACAATATTTTACAGTTGAACCCCTCGATTTCAATTTGAGGCTACTTCCGATACTGTCCCAGATCAGGATCCCAACTCAAAAAAATACCAATATCACCCTCTAGACGATACATTTACCAAACAAAGCACGATTGATAACATAATTATTTTAGAAAACTAGCTTGACTATAAGCGTTATCTGACAACAGCTCGTGACACTCGCGACACCATTCGATTCGACCACACCTACCCGAGTGTTTCATCTATTATTAATCTCCCGTCGACGGAGTCACACCCTTCTGCCCCCCAGAAGGGAAATTAATCGAGTTCCCCGAGCGTAAGCTCTGGATTGAATTTTTCGCAGCTCGGGCCACGTAAGTTCCTCGAAATCCCGAGCCGGTTCGTAAGCAACTTTCGGTTTAAGTAGTTTCCTCGATCGAATTACGCGGTTCCCAGGTTTACGTTAATCACGCGCCATTTTAACAGCGTTCGAAATGCACCGCGTTAACCAAACTCTAAGTCAACGTCCCGTCACGAGCGGGTCTGTTTGATGTTGAATCCGTATCGACTAGGAACTTCGACGCGCGGAAGGATCGTCAAGTTTATACGCGTCATCGAGTTACGGTGTCATTGAATTAACGAGATTCGTTTGCGTCTCTCGCGGCGTTTCACCAGCGGGGGATCGTGTAGCTCGACGAGTTAGGCCGTGACAGACCCGGGCAAATTATATTTCAAACTAGCTGTTACACCCCTGGCTTCCTTCCCGTCGACAGTATTTTTGTTTAGTTTTTATTCTCTGTCTCTGTGTATCGAAAATTTCATGCGGGACAACAAAGTTCTTAAATCTAGTTTCCATCAAATTGTATCGTAATTGCTTTTACCGTGAAAGCCAGTGTCTGCGTGATATAGTACATTTTATAGTTGATGTCCTTCCGAGAGGAAATTTTACGGTTAGGGTTGTGGCGTTAGAATTTCTGTTCGTAAGTAGCCTATCACGTTTGTTTATTCTGTATAGGTTTCAAGAATCGAGGGGCATCGATGGTCACATATCGAGGGACTACTGTACTCCTACTACTGTCTCCCCTAAAAGGACACAAAGAGACCATTGTTTTAAAATGACTGTGTAAGTACAAAATTAAAAGAAAATAGCTTATCTAAAAACTTTATTCGTTAAACGCTAATAAAATTTGCCCAACTCTGGAGTAAAATGGTCCAAAGACTCTCGAGTGGAGGTAATTGTACGCTGAAGACGACTCGTATTATTTATCTAATACGGTCCCGAGGGACATCAAACGTCCATAACCGCGTATTTTCATGGCGTTCGAGTGCCTTGCACGCAGCAATTTTTTACACCGATTCCCTGCTCAATAAGATCTCGCATAATTTCACCGCGTTAAGCCACTAAATACGAGATATACCCCGTGCTTCCTCGCATTTACATTTATATTGGCTTATTATTCCCGCGACCACGTTACTTACCGTCGTTTTTTCTCTCTCCTGCCTCTCTGTCCCTATCTCTTCTGCTACACCGCTAAATGTATGCCGCTCTTAAGAGCTTACCGGCCGGAAGCATAGAAGATGAAATTTACTCAGCACTCTCGATCGCCCCTAATATTCACCGAGCGTCTGGCCTCCGGCAGAATTTGAACGCGCCCTGACGGTACTCCAGAGTTGATTCGACTGGGCGGACGTGCGGGGCCTATCTACCGATCTGCTGCTGCGGTAATTAAGTCAAACAAAGGCAAGCGTGACGATCGATTCGGCCGTCTACGACCGACAAAATGTCACGTCGCTCTGCTCTCGGTGTCCCTTTTTCTACTCTTTCTCGCCGACGGTCCTCTTTCCATGGCTTCTGTGCATCGCTCCGCTTCAATTTGCCGCGTCACTTTCCCTCTCCATTGTCTATCGTTCGTTGCCTCTCCGTCAGCCTCTCGATTCGTTCCCTTTTGCCCCGTTGACGCGTGTGCCCGCACACCTGTGCCATATTTTTAACCCTCTATCCGACGCTTTCGATCTGCTCCTCGTTCCCCGAACCGTGCCCTATCTTTCTCGCCCAGAACGAAACCAAGCTCGTTGTTGCTCAAACCCTGTTAACGCTAAATACCGTGATCCGAAGCCTCGATCGTCCGCGACAAGTTCCACCGGCGCGAAATGGAAGCGACGAACGGCTCTCGGTCCGTTGAAAATAAAGGCAACGCCGGCATTCCGGGCACGCGGAAGTTGCCATTAAACGCACGATAAAAAGCTTCCTCTTTACGTAACCGAGGCAAAGGAGTTTCGCTCGACGCGGCTCCGGGTTCCCCCCGACGAGCGATACACTTCGATGCGACCGTGAGACAACGGCTGATTCCAAACTGATTCCCAGCCGTTGCACTTCCATTGCTCGAAATAATTAGAGGCCCGCCACCTTCGAAGACTTTGAAGGCTAGCGCGTTGTTTGTGTGTCGGGGGCTTGTGGGAAGATTCCGGCGGTTTTAGGCGTGCAATGTCGTTACAAAGGAAACCTCTAATCACTACACGGGAGGCTCTGCCTTCTTCCTTGCACGCGACTCAACCTGTGGGAGAGACTTCTCTCGTGAAACAGGACATTCCGGTATGTGTTTAATAATCTCGATGGATTTTGATAACCTTTGAAAATATGTTAACCTCTATTCTATACTTGGCATGTGACTTTGGGTTGTACAAGGTAGCATGTGGGATCGATTTCAGAGATCGATTCTACAAGGTGTTTGACCACCCCTGGGAAAAATTTTAATGGGAGATTCTAAAGGCCAAAATAAGACGGAAATCAAGAATACTAATTTGTTGATTGAGGTTTCGTTAAAAAGTTATTAACGTTAAAGTAAGAGTAGACCTTATATACAATGTATTTTTTCGGCCCATTTTAGGGGGGCTCCAGAGCTCCATTAATATGCATTGTTTGAATTTTGAATCATTAAAATCCTTCAGTGAAACATGTCATGTTTGGTCAGACATTATATTTTCGGTAAGAAATTTTTTTTCTCCAATATGCATAAGATTTCGAAAGTATGTCTATCGGCCAAAAATAATTGTAATTGACCTCTGCAACTAAAAATAATTTTTCCAGAACGATTTGAAAAAATCTTTTTTCACCAAAAAATTGAGGCAGCTACCTATCGATTTTTCTTAAACATTCGTTTTTCATTTTTAATAAATTTGTTTGATGCTGTACGGAAAAGTTATTTAGAACTGTTTTGTAGGTATCCATGAGTTCTACTTCCATGCTAAATTTCAATAAACTCCATTGACTATTGTAAGAGTTATGGTCGTTCGAACATTGGACCATTTTTATGGGGGTTTTCTAACTTTACGGGGTCAAGGAATAACTTTTCCAATATTTTTAGAATTTCTACATATTCTCCATTAAAATACACGTTGTTTGCATTTTGAAACTTTAAAATCCTCCAATCCGTTCAGAAGTTATGATGTTTTAAAGATACGCATAAAATTTCGGGGACACATTTCTGGTCTGAAATTATATTTTCGGTGAGGAATATTTTTCTCGAAAATGCGTAGGATTTCAGGGATATGTCTATTGACCAAAAATGATAATAATTTACCCTCGCATCTAAAAATAATTTTTCCAAAATGATTTGAAATCTTTTAAATTAATTTTTTAATAACTTTTTAACGAAGTCTCAATCAAGAAATTTATATTCTTGATTTTCGTCTTATTTTGGCTTCTAGAATCTTCCATTAAAATTTTTCCCAGGGGTGGCCGAACACCCTGTATATTAATGAACAATGAGGAAAGTTTGTAACAGTATGTGCTTTGTTGTACTTTACTTTGTTTTCAAGTCATGAGAACACTCTGATTACCTTTGAGAGTATATTATAACGTTAATTCTACCTGACATGTGATTTGGGGATATACAAGGTAGCACGTGGAATATGTAAGACTTCAGAGATAGATTCTATACAAGTAAATTTTGGAATATACAGGGTAGCATGTGAGAGACGAGAGACTTCAGAGATGGATTCTGCACTAGTAAACAATAAGAATAGTTCGTATAAACATGTGCTCTGTTCTATTTCACCTTTAAAATTGTGTTAACCTTTATTCTACTTGGCATGTGACTTTCGGCTGTACAAGGTAGCATGTGGGATCGATTTTAGAGATCGGTTCTATATTAATGAACAATGAGGAAAGTTTGTAATAACATGTGCTTTATTCTACTTTACTTTGTTATCGAGTCATGAGAACACTTTTGATGACCTTTAAGAGTATGTTATATCCTTAATTGTACCGTAGCATGTGATTTGGGAATATACAAGGTAGCACGTGGAATATGTTAGACTTCAGAGCTGGATTCTATACAAGTAAACTTTGGGATATACAGGGTAGCATTTGGGAAATGTGAGACTTTAAAGATGGATTCTGTACTAGTAAACAATAAGAATAGTTCGTTTAAACGTGTGCTCTGTCCTATTTCACCTGATTTTTGAGTTATAAAAACCCACTTATAAATCTTGTTGTTGAGAACAATAATTACTAGAACATTAGTTGAAGATCACACCTTACTATCTTAGGGTGAAATGAGCGATCTAACAGAAAGAAAGAAAAGGAGAAGGCTTGCTACTAGAGTCAATCGAGGCACTTGTCGAGAAGCACTTGTGAGAAAGGTAAAATTGCTCTACTGGCGAGTACGGAAAGCGCGCCACTTATAAATCTCGTTTATAAAAATGACTGACATCAATCGAATATTCTTTTCAAAATGAAATAAAGAAATGAACATTACAACAAACGTTTGAATTAATTCTACATTCTTCTTTATCTTAATTTAATATTATCCTGAAGCTTTAACGTAAATCCAAACGTCGATGTGAAAGAAATATATTTATTTTTATCGCTCTTACATTCAAAAAAGCTTCAGAGGAGCAAATTAAGCTTTAAAAACAAAAAGAGCCCACACTCGTGCTCGAAAGAGGATTTCCCTCGTGACAATGGTTAAGCACGTGCTGGAATCGCGGTGCAAGATAAACTCCATGATTTGAGCTGAGAAGTAATTAGCTGTTCCATCCCAGAATCTTGCTAGTCAGCCATTTATTATATATACAGAGTTAGAAACCACCTTACCGGAGGGATTAAGAGCATAACCTTCGTGTATCGTTCGGTTTATGCTGTTACAACTTACAGAACAAAGTTTGCGACTTGGACGTTTGTTAATTAGCTCCAGGTTATTCTGGTAATCTCGTAAAATCCCCTTTTCAACGATCACCATATTTTTTTACGTATTCTATCCTTCTATTTTAGTATTAAAGACCCTATGAATAATTCTTAAAATTTTAGTTAGTCGATATTTATGATCGACCGTTTAAAAAAAGTAGAAATTTTATTTCAAGAGTGAATCTTCCTCGTTTGCCTTGATTTATTAAAACCCGTCGAGATGAATATTCGCAAAAATAATAAGAGATTCGGTATACGTAATAATCTTCCCCGGATGTGTGGTTATTTAAGCAATAGAACCCAATCGATTACAACGTGCAATTATCTATCATGTATAACGAATGCTACTACCGGAGTTCCTCAAGGCTCACACTTGGGACCGGTTCTATTCATTATTTTTATAAATGGCTTACTAAGCAACTTTTCTCGTGCCAATGCCTTACTATACGCCGATGATTTAAAGTTATTCGCGAGGATAAATACCAAAGCCCGAACGTGCTTGCTGCAATCCGATTTGATCAAGCTTGTGCCTTGGTGCGATGACAACATGCTCGCTCTCAACATCACTAAATGTCACATTATGATATATACGCATGGTCGTAGCACGCTTAATTTCACATGCTATCTTACCGATAAATAGCTTGTTCACGTCCTTAAAATAACTGACTTTTAATATTTCTTCCAATTTCTCGTCCCTAACTCCTAAAAACGTATTTCTGCATTTTATTTATCATCGTTGATTGCGACTAATTGTGACTTCATAAATGCACATGCTATAAATTAGTGGATAATATCCCGCCCATAATAAATAGTGATAATAAAAACACATACGTATGGAATATGGGAAAGTCTTGCTCGTTGAAGAGTGTTTAAAAAAAATACGATGATTAATTTTAACATATTAAATATATTACTATAATAATTACTGCATATTCAGAAAAAAGTTTTCACCACGATAACGTACGACTTCATACATGTTTAACGACACGATAAACATTATTGCAGCTTAATTAGCATGTTCCTATTCTCCATATTCATCAAGCTCCATTTCATTTTTACTTGCTTCATACGTACTGCAAGATTCTCTCGAAAATCGTTCAGAAACACTCAAGTAACAAATATACGCTTCTTTGAATTTTTTTAAACAAAAAATGATACATATATCATGTATTTGGTAAATTCTATACAGGGTGTCCGGCCATCTCTGAGAAAAATTTTAATGGCAGATTCCAGAGGCTATAATAAGACGAAACTCAAGAATACTAATTTGTTGTTGCAGGCTTCGTTAAAAAGTTATTAATATTTAAAGTTCCACCCATACTGAATTTTTTTTCTAGAAAGTGGGTAGGATTTCGGGGGTGGGTCTATTCACCAAAAATTATTGTAATTGACTCCTGTAATCGAAAATAATTTTTCCAGAATGATTTTAAATTTTTTAATTTTATCGAAAAATTTCACACTTTCTTGAATTTTTTTCTCCAAAGTCGATGGGATTTCGAGGGTATGTCTAATGACCAAAAATGATTGCAATTGAACCCCGTAACAGAAAATAATTTTTTCAGACCAATTTGAAATTTTTTTTTTCGCCGAAAAATTTCAGCAGCTACCCCCTGTCGATTTTTCTTAAAAATTCGTTTTTCATTTTTAGTAATTTTATTTGACGCCCTACAGAAAAGTTGTCTAATACTTTTTTGTAGGTACCCATGAGCTCTACTTCAGAAAAAAGTTTCATGGAAATATATTGACTATTGTAGGAGTTATGGCTGTTTGAAAATTGGACCATTTTTATGGGGTTTTTCTCATTTTGCAGGGTCAAGGATCAACTTTTCGAATATTTTTGCAATTTCTGCATATTCTCCACCAAAATATGCGTAGTTTGCTTTTTTAAACATTAAAATCGTCCAATCCGTTCAGAAGTTATGACGTTTTAAAGATTCGCATGAAAATTCGGGCAGACATTTCTGGCCAGAAATTATATTTTCGGTGAGGAATTTTTTTCTCGAAACTGAGTAGGATTTCAGGGGTATATCTGTTGACCAAAAATGCTTGCAATTGATCCCTGCAACTAAAAATAATTTTTCCAAGACGATTGGAAAGTCTTTATTTTCACCCAAAACTGTCAGCACTTACTCGAATTTTTTTCTAGAAAGTGGGTAGAATTTCAGAGGTATGTGTATTTACCAAAAATGATTGTAATTGATCTTCGCAACCAAAAATAATTTTTTCAGAATGATTTGAAATTTTTTAATTTAATTTTGTAATAACTTTTTAAGAAAGCTTCAGTCAAAAAATTGATATTGTTGATTTTCGTTTTATTTTGGCCTCTAGAATCTCCCACTAAAATTTTTCCCAGTGGTGGCCGAACACCTTGTATAAGTAGAAATAGATGAATTGTGAGTCAGTTGGTGGAAAAATATAAAAAACGTCTCGAACGTCAAAGGGTTAAAAATAATAATTATTAATGTAGTTTAAATAGCGCAAGGAAGGTGGTGGACAATTTTTGGCCGCACAGAGATTATAGCGTCGTGTTTCACCGGGTTATCGGACGACAGTGTACAATTAGGAATGGTAAACGAGTGGAAGAAAAAGGTGACGGACGAGAGAACGGGAACGAGGTGTCTTTAAAAGCGGCCCGGAGTAAAAGAGGAGCCCAAAGGTGGTCTGACGAGCGTAAAAAGAATAAAAGCGCCTTTGGTAGGCACTCAGGGCGACGTGGAGGTAGGTCATGCCCTCGCTTTGCGGCCCGTACGACGTGTAAATGAGCTCAGCGGCGATTCGATTCCATTAACAATAAATATCTGTCGCCCGTTGAGACGGAAAGCAAGAGGAAGTGCCCGGGTAATGCTCGTCGGCGCGTAAATATGGGAAGTTATTCGAAGTTGTTAGCTTGAATTGTTAGCTCACCGCGGCGCGAATGTTAGAAATTCAACGCAAGCACGAGAACTCCGATAACATTGTGCGTTCCAATAGTAACTTTCGAGGCTTCGACCTATAATGTTTCCCTTAATTTTGATGGTACATCAATTTTCAAGCGCTCGAAGTTTGTTAACCCCTTTCGCCGCGATTTATACGTAACCCATGCACATGTAGTTGTACAATTTAATTAATTAATCACACGAACGTTGCGAATCGATCACAATGATACTCGAGCTGCATCTGACGGTTTAAGTCTTTTTATTAGTCTGTCAATTTTGTGCAATTTTTTGAACGCGTATTTCACGAAATGGATATTAATAACTTCGATGCGTATCATATTTGTTTAAACGCTCGAACAAATGTAATGCTAACTGGCATCGTTCGCTCGGTTAGGTTCCGCCATTTTCAATGTTACTATATTCAGAGATATTTATCTACTTAAAATGCTCCAATAGTATAATCTTCCTGGCGAACGCAGTTTATCGTTGCGCAATACGATACGGAGATCTCATTGAAAATTACTAAACGCATGTATTGCAATTATGAATAATTTCGGAATAATGAAGCGAAACGTCGCTTTCGAGAGTAAATCATACATTTATAATTAAATGCGCTTCGCAGTCACTTAAATTTTATTCCAAATGTTTTTCGTTCGTTTCTTTTAGACGAATTATTGGAAAACAATCTCTGTCATAATTAGTCCACATTACGTGGAAATAAAAATAGATAAAAGAAATATTCTCTTCGGTATAAAGATTGACAAAATAATTAATTAATTTTTAAGACTTAATTACTTTGTACATACATAACAGTGTCAAATTTGTTTATAAAACGTTGGCGACCTCATAAAATTAATTACTTTTTATTTATTCATGCAGAAAGCCTATTTTCAGTAATATAGTTAAATGATATTCAACGGACAAATTAAGATATATGCTCCAGTCTAATGCAACGTAATTAATCTACGAGACTTCGGTTAAGAACATTAGAATCGGTATTCTGAGAACCCGAAACGCGAAACAAATTTAATGTCGCTTACCCTAATCGTGGACGTCAAAATTTCAACGTCGTTGGAGCTGGAAAGGATCGTTTGCCATTTCTCAAGCGACAAATAATTTTCAAGGCAGAGACCCTGCGGGAGCGCGAGGCCTAAATCGCGTTTTGGGTATAGCAAATAAATCAAACCTGTTGCGACGTGATCCCATTAACGTTAAGTACCATGATTTATTACGCCATCTGTGCCGAAGCGCGAGAAGGGACAGAGAAATGTTTTGTTTGTGGCCTGTACAAACAGCTTCGTAATCCATTAAACTATCTCGCTCGTACAGTGTCCGAGCTCATTTTCCCAATATTTTCATCATTTGCTCGTAGCCCGTCGACCAACAGACTTTCGATAGCTTTGTTTCCAGGAGATTCATTAAGCTGCAATTTGGCCCGATTAGTCGATGATCCCGTAATCGAAACGCCAACCTGGACTTGACATCGATAACGCTGCAAATTATAAACGCAGCAACACCTTTAGTGATTTTAGAAAGTAATTAATTTCGTGTTTTTTGAAGTGCTTAAAACGTCATAATGCAGTGTCCATAAAAATCTTTGTACAATTTGAGTTAGGCTGTAAAATATTTCGATTCGCATAGTTTCCTTTTTACATTTTTATCTTGCAAACAAGGTCATTAAAATTTATTTAACAGTATAATAAATCACGCATTTGAATGCTCAGAAGATATTATAAGAATTTAATGTTTACTAAATACAAGTATTGATATTAAAATAAAAATATCCAAGTTTACTCGACATCGATAACGCAGCAACACTTTTAGTGCTTTAATAAAATAATTAATTTCGTGTTTTGTGAAATGCTAAAAACATTCGAGCATAATTTAGTGTCCATAAAAATCTTTGTATAATTTGAGTTAGGTTGTAAAATATTTCGATTCACTGAGTTTCCTTTCTACATTTTTATCTTGCAAACAAGGTCATTAAATGGAATAAAATTTATTTAATGGTATAATTTCGTGTTTTGTGAAATGCTTAAAACGTTCGAGCATAATTTAGTATCCATAAAAATCTTTGTATAATTTGAGTTAGGTTGTAAAATACTCCTATTTGCTGAGTTTTCTTTCTACATTTTTATCTTGCAAACAAGGTCATTAAAATTTATTTAACGGTATAATAAATCAAGCATTTGAATGCTCAGAAAATAATAAGAATTCGATGTTTACTAAAAACAAGTATTAATATTAAAATAAAAATATCCAAATTTATCGTAATTCTAAAAATTTTTTGTCGTATTATTTCTGACTAATTCCGAAAGTATCATTTGCCCATTGGATTAATCACGCGTGACGAGGCTGAAAGCCGGTTTTATCATTTTCTAAATAAAGAGGATCAGAAAGGGAATCCTAAATTCTCCCAACATATTCCAAATACTTCCGTCCCCGTTTACGAATTACGGCAATATTCGCGCGAGCGTGAATGGAGAACGCGACATGGAGGTTTTTGAAACGCGGAAAGAAATTTGGGAAATAAATGAGCCGCGCGGAAAAGCCCCGCTGAGAACAGGAATTAAGCGGAGAAACCGTTGTTCGCGAAAGACACCATATATGAGTAAATGGGCTTACAGCAATATGTCAAGCAGACAAAAAATAATGTATCGCAAGGTCCGCGTAGCTACAAAAACAAAAGGTAGCCCGGCTCCCTTTGTGCCCGCGCCTGAAATCGTTCCGCGGAAGCGCGCTTTGCACGATAGAATTTCGCAGAAATTAAATTTATCATCTCGGAACGTCGAGATTTATCGAGTGGCGTGTTCGAACGACGCGAGACGAGACAAAGCATGGAGCTGATATTGCACGTTCCTTTTCCAACCTTTGGAATTTTATCCTATCTGGGCGAAAAGTATACGCGAAACTCAATTGTCCATTGTTCTGACAATTAGCAACGAGCATCGTGCGAAATATAAAAGTGCGTACCTACCCGCGTACCCGTAGTAATTATTTTCCATGAATTGGAAACTCTAGAATAACGGACAGGTTGTTATGCATGGCGTTTAATGGTCATCATAAAACAATCGCTAACTAATTGCATTAAACGAGGATAGCGATTAATTCTAATAGGATAAACGTTTGTGTACCTGCGCGATAAGACGTACGAGCAATAAGTTTGGTAATCTTGTAATTACGACCGGTAGCGTGGATCTATAAATTAATCGTTATCAAGATATATATTCAGCTTTTCATCTTTTTTTACCTAAGGTTTTTTGCACCATTACACGTGATTCGTAAAATGATAAATGTGTTTAAAATGGATATCCCAACTGGCGATCATTAATTTCGATGCATTCGGTAATAAATGACCAGCCAGCCTGGAATGGATTATGCATAATACGAGCTCTTAAGGTGTTCATCGTTGGACGATATGTGTAACGTAATAACACAAAAGACTTGACTTAGAACTTGGAAAGCTGTATATCGTGAAACCAAGGTTTCAACTAGGTATCAACTCCGTTTCTCTTTGTTGATATTTAAGAGATATTTGGGAATAATATTTATCAGGTGTAAAAATTGAGTAAAACTTACTTGACATAATATGGATATTAGTTAATTTATGGCATTAGAATTGCATTTACACGTGAAAGTGATATGCGTCATGCGAACTCAGGGCCAACGTATCCTGGTAAAGTATTCGTCCAAATCAGTGGTGCACAACCTTCTTCGTTACTGTGTCAAACAAATTAAAATAATACTTTCCATAGGCTAATTTTCGAGTAAACACAATATATTGCAATTCAAAATAGTATCAAATTTATTAGAAATATATGTGTTCAAGAATTTGTATTTAGATACTTTGTTTTCTCAAGACTGAAGAAGATATATTCGCACAAGAGTAATTTATATTCATATTGATAATTGAAAATATTGCTCGCAGAAAAAAGAAGTAAATTGTTTAAAATATTTGATAGCCATATTTTTGTAAAATATTACGGTTAAATTTTACGATTGTAAGAACGATTGTATTGAATTTGTATTTATCTCACGATCCAGACTTTGCACACCGCTGGTCTAAATGCTCGTGTGTAAACTCGGAATGCAAAACGTGCTGGGATTAGCGGCACCGTTAACAACCAAGCGAAAAATTAAACAATTTCGCAAATCGAAACGAGAGAATAGACAATAGCAATGTGATTACGCGATCATATGAAAAAGACTTTAGCGGTTAGCATTATGTTTATTTTCCCACAAGAAAGTTGCCTTCTCACCGTTGTCTCCACATGCAACTACGAACCTCCATTAGCCATGCACAAAAGCACTTCTAACGAATGATACTCAGGGCAGAATTAAAGGGTTTCAGGCCCGGGACTGAGTTACGATTAGAGACCCTCTTGATAAGGAAAGTGGACGTCGGGATTTATAGATCTTTTTAACAGGAAAAATGTGATTTTTAAAAGTGTCCACGATAACAATATTTCCTACCACCTTCTCAAATACTTTGCTTATTTTAAAAGAAAATTTCATTTTAAAAGCCTATAATTACTTACAGTTAGATTTTTATTTCAATTATATTTATTATTTGGATAATTTAATAGTAAATGGCCCTATTTTAAAAACGAAAGAATATTAAGAAATAAATCATTTTATAACATCCTCTATACTCATATTCATATTCCTTGTCTTTGCTTTCGATGCAATTATTGATTTGTCACTCACAATTTTAATTTTGTCTTCGTTGCTAAATGAATTTATTTCCTCTCTTCAAATTATACATTGGTCCATTCGTATAATAAATTATATATCACTGTCGAATGAATGGACAATCGTTATGTTGATCTGACCAATAACTATATTTCTTTATAATTTCTTCAGTATTGTTGTTATTGTAAATCTCTAATTTTTAGTACAAATTCTAGTAATGTTCAGTCTATTATACTTGTCTACAACTGTTTACAATAAAGAGTAATAGTATAATAACATATATAAAACTACAATAAACGATTCCAAAAAAAAGTACGACAAAAATCAATTTACAGAATTGAAATTAATATTTCATGATACAAGGGACACTCTTCCTCGAAGGGTCACAATCACAGGTACTGTTTACCCTCAGATTGCAGGTGCTTCGTGGAACTTTGACGCTTGTCGATGCGAATTAAGGTGCAACGTCACGATTTCTGTCCCTCCTCGGCGTTTATGTGTCGAGAATAAGAAAGCCTGGGTATCGTTGGCAAGTAGGGAAACGCCAGAGGAGGGCCCCCTGCTAAAAACCCGTTTAAAACGTTCGAGCGAGTGCAGAGGCTCGATGGAAGGAGGAAAAGAGTACCCTCGGCGGGCCCCTCCAGGAACGAAAGGGCCGGGCACATACTCAGTCGCTTCGCGATAAATGGACAAGGTAACCTTTTTCCAGCTTTCCAGTGGCACCTGGCTTTCGAAACCTTTCTCTGCTTCCGCAGTCACTCGTAAAACGCACGAAACCTATACGCGGATACTTCAAAGCTTTCTATCAAGCAACTGGGGAGAAAGCCGCCAAAGTTTTGCGACGGCTTTCACGAACGAAGCAGCGGCGCCAGCCTTTCGCGAATATTGTTTTCCTGTCTGTCTAGTCTAATACACCCCCGGCCCACAGCGACGATATTTCCACGTGGATATTATTGGACGAGAACGACGCACGACACGCGACAATTTCAATAACACGGAATCGGACTCTTAAAGGGGCAGTACGAACCAGAGAACGCAAATTTAGACTTCGCGTATTAACGTTGTCTAGATATTTTACGATAAAACGGAATCCCTCTATACTTATGCACGCTAATTGCACGACAAACTTTTTTTTGTATCTGAAAGTTAATTACTTTTTATAGTAGCTGCTGGCATGCTCAAATGTTTCTCTATGAAAATAAAACTTGGTTTTTGTGTTGAAAATTTGTATGGGACAAACATTTTTTAAAATTTTGATTCCAACAAATTATTTAGTAGATTCTGTGATAGCAAGTATGAACGAGGTATTTTATTTTAATTTTTCATTTAATCTCCTCCCTCAAGAAAAATTTTGTAGCGCCATACAACTGATATTTTTACAGTTGCTTAATGTTAAATTATGCACTGTGAATGTATCGAAAATCTGTATGGAACGAATATTTTTAAAAATTTTAGTACCAACAAATTATTTAGTAAATTCTATGATAGCAAGTATAAACGAGGTATTTTATTTTAATTTGATACTTAATCCCCCCTCCCAAGAAGAATTTTCCTGAGTCATACGTCTGACATTTTTACACTTACATAATATTAAAATATGCACCCAACAGTAGTGAATTAAGTCTCCCAAAAATAAGAAAAAGTCCTCAACAGGAACAACGTAGACATACACAAACAAGGGCACGCATTCGCGAATAAACAAAAATCGCGAAAGTTTTCGATCGGATCTGGAGTTCCGTTCGGAGAAGTGCGCGTTTCTCAATCCTGACGCGCGAATAAAAGAAAAGTATCGCGATTCGGGGACACGAAAGCGAGCTTCCACCATCGCGGAGGGAAACATTGATCTCGGATCTTCGAAGTTTCTAAAAAGCGCAAGTTTTCGCTGACGTGACGTCCCTGGTATCCCAAGACCTATCTATTTATCCCCATCGTGGCCTCGCAACGAAAGCTTCCAGGATCGTTTCTTCGCCGGAGGAGCGGTTCCACGAACGACAACGCGACGTGGGTGGGGCGTGTGTGTGTGTATGTGTGTGAATACGCCAGGGTAGCTTTCGTTATCGCGGTTAAATGGGTTACGCTCGATGCAAGCCGAAATCGCGGCTGCTGGCTCGGCCCGTTACCAAGTTCCGGCTCTCCTTTCGCTTCTTCTCCTTCTTATCAGGCTGGGCTTCTTTGTCGTCCGGCTTTGTCCGCGCAAGACCATTGTGCACCGGGTTCCGTGCCGTGTATTCAGCCACCTACAACCGCCGCGTGTACGATTCGACGCGATATAGGCCGATTCGTTTGCTCCGTGGGTCACTTCGGGCGCCGTCTCCCCGGAGTCTTCCTATTTTTCTTTCGACCGCGCTGACCACGCGGAGAACTTTGATTGCGTCGATTCCGCGCCGAACGTGCTCACTCTTCCACGGCTAAGAACTCGATCGTGCCATCGACTTCCCTGTCGCGCGAGAATTTAGTTGAGAGTCGTCCCCCAAGTGATCCCTATATACTAAACGAGGTATGTGGCTTTTAATCTAAGGTCTTGGAGGACTTTTGTAAAGCGTCGGTATTGGCATGGGACTCGTAGAGTCTACAGCAGGCTTTACTGTATGGAGGAAGTAGTAACCGAGACAGTAGAAGGAAAGAAAAGGTCCTACAACATAAGATGAATTCGGTCAAAGTGAAACAAAATGTTAAAAAGATCAAATTGGAAGGGGATCCTTGTAGGAACCCTTTAATCTTCAACTTTATTGTGGTTTTAATGGGTCAGTGGTTATTCGATGGTCAACAATGGTCAGTTTGTGGTCGTTGAAGGACGACAATTGTTAGATTAGCTAGTGGTCATCGATTGCGAATGATAGTTAGTTTATGATCGTTGATGGTCAACAATGGTCAATAATAAACAATTTATGGTCATCGTGGTCAAGAATGAGGTTGACATCGAGGTCAGTGGTCAAGTAAAGATCCAATAATGGTCAAGAGTAAGAGTTTTATTTTTACGTTATTGCCCCAATTCTTGCAACATTTTGCTAAGATGCTATCTTTGTTTAATTCTGTGGGATTTTCATTTTTCACTGTCTTACGATTTCATAAATGTAACCATCTCTTTTAGCTATTTTACTTTGACATTATTCTGCAAATTTTTATTTCTCGTTGCACAGGTGTGTCGAACACTTCGTTTCATCTCTTCCAAGAATTTCTATTTTCATCTTATTTCAGAAATTCTTATGACGTTTCTATTATGTATAATATTATTTGTAATGCGATATTTTGTTTAATACTATTCCATATAATTGAACTTTTATTATTCTATGTGCTTTTCATTATGTGTAATATTAGGAGATTACTAATGTGTTATTTTGTTTAATACTGCTTAGTATAATTAAACTTTTATTTTTCTTTAGACCTGAATTAAATTTCAGTTTAGGTGGAGGTCTAAGACCAGCTGCACGGTTCAGCATTGCGTTGCGTTTCTCCCAATTTTTCCTCGTCTTCTTTGATAAAATAATTGCTTGACAGAACTGAACTAGGAGATTGAAGGAACTTTGATTCCTTTTATCTTCCAAGTTTAATAATCTAAGAATGTGAAAGGAAGATAGATGGAATCCAAGTTCCATCGAGTCTCTGCTCGCAAGCAATCGCGTCGTGGTGAGACCTGGTAATCGGTGTTAATACTGAGCTAATGGCTGCGAATCAAAAATAGTTTCTTTAAATACCGAATAAAATTGCTAACAATTGCAACCAAGGTTTTGAATTTTATCTCGTGTGCTTATTATGGTATCCCAATATTTATAATTCCTTATAATAATTTGAGTCAGTAATTTAGGCTGGATGGATCGAGGTACCAACTTATTACACAATCCAACAATATCTATAATTCTTACGGATATAGCAACCTAAGTGGTGTCTTGGGGTCACTTTGGCGAGTAACTTAGAAACAGTTTACGATGTATCGAACGTAGCTAAGATCTCGTAAATGAAAGAACGACTTGGGAGGCCCCTAGGTAGCTGCTCCATCGGGGGAGACTGTTCTATCTTTTACTATCTCGACTTTCGAGTGCTCAAAGTGCGACAACGTTCGATGAAAGTAACGACAGGACCGACACGGCGACTCTTTCTTCCCTGGAACCTTTTCGAGTCGATTCTTTTACTCGCTGGACATAATCGTATCGACTTCCGGGATCGACCGCAAGCAAGTACGGTAATTCCCGACAAAATCTCGGAACTATCGGTTCCCTCCACGACGGGCTAACGATTTGTATCTGAAGATTACGAGAAAGCACTTCTTAATGGGCTTCTGCTCGGCGATAATATTTGAAATACTGTTAATGTTTCAACGAAATAGCTCGTTTGTGTAAAAGATACACAGATTTCTTCAGTGGGACCTCTTTTAGTGTAAATTATTCCTGACGTTTTAGATAGCATTTGGGTTACTTTACAAAACTTTGTTGAGCTTTCTTTTCAACCTGCTGCAAGATAATTTTTATGCTTGCATTCTTTTTTATATTCCAAATAAAATCCTCAATTAAATGAAAATACAATAAATGTATAGACCTCTTCTAGTATGAATTACTCTTGACGTTTTAGATAGCATGTGGGTTACTTTATAAAACTTTATTCGATAAACTTCCTTTTCAACCTGCAGCAAGATTAATATTGTGCTTGCACTTTATTTCAATTCTAAATAAAGTCCTTAAGTAAATGAAAATAGAACAAATTTATAGACCACCAATAGTAAATTATTTTTACTTATTATTAGAAACTATCATTTGCTCCTTCATGAATTAAATAATTAAGAGATTAGAAAATACAAGGGCCCGTTTATCGGGTACAAAACGCTAAAACTTGACGTTTTATGAAACAGTGCTGACACAGCAGAACTCGCGTTAGATGCAGTTAGATCCTCACCGAGTCTAGCTTTAGAATTCTCGCATCAAATATTTAACGGCATTAACAACTGACATCCGGCGACGAATTTAGGAAACTCGCTCGACTCCGTCTTTTCAACCACGGACGATTAAATAGAATAACGCGTAAATCGTTCGTCGTCCATGATTCGACCTCGCTATCGGAAATCATTATTTGCTTTAACCGCGGTACGAGTCGAAAATAAAAGTAAGTTTCACAAAGGACGAAAGAATCTGGATTTTTCCTCGTCGCGAAAGCGGGCGTGACCCCTTAATCCGTGCGCCGTTGCAATTTTAACGACTATGAGACGCGAACGATCGACGAAAATATTTTTTATTCGGCGCATCGAAGCCGAACATTCAATAAAACACGACAGTGCGTTGTATTTTGCCCGCCAGTCGGCGTTTAATCGTGAAACATTTACGCCCGGAAATCAGATTGCCCGATGGAAACGCTCGTTTCCAATAATTTCTGGTTCTGTAGAATTTGAGGGCATAAAAAGTCCCCCTCACCCTACACCCGAAAAATGAATGCGTCGAATTGAACCTTTCAGACACTTTAACACGAGCAAATATTGTAATTTTTACGATATACTATTTTACGTTTCAGCTTGTCGTAAGAATAACTCTCTGAATTTTTCTCTCACATTTCTTTTGCAGAAAATACTTGACGAAACATGTGCTTAAGTTTCTGAATTTTTTATTTGTCCACGATTGCAATAATGACTGTTAATGAGAGTGTTGCAAGGAATTATTGCACGCCTACTGTTGTTGGGAATGTTTTCTTTCTAATTGTCGCTGAAAACGTAGTAATCGAAACGTTAAGGAAAACCAACAGGGAGGAAATAACGCAAATCGACGACCGCGCCGCGTTCTATTTCACTTTTACGAAAGTCATCCCGCAAAGAGACGCGTTTCAACGTTCGTATAAACGTAGTTACGTTTGAATGTTAAATAGTTCATTTTCGTTTCCCGTCCTTTGCCTTCGCGATCTGAAAAGGAATCGAGAGAAAACTCCCTGGCCCGATGGCTTCGTTTAAATTACCAATCGGTCCGAAGCTACCCGGCTGACTGAAAGAACACGAACACACAAGCGTTTCGTATGATTTAATTCATCGTTGAGAGTATATGCTCGAGTCTATGTTGTATACAACAGCTAATCACACGTTTAATTAACACTAAACCTACCATGACCGGTCAAATTACCGTTTTTAAAATTTCGTTTAGGATTTCTAGCATAGAATGTTACTTTAGCGTTAATTCAACTTCACGACTTTTCTAATAGTATACGTACAATGAATTTTACAATATTCACTTCTATTCTTATTGTTTGTTTTCTGAGAAAAATATGTAATCTTGCCTACCACGATCGATCATCCGACCGGTTGAATGATTTATATTTGAACTGGACAAGGTACCAAATTCTGGTTAACTTCCGTTGCAAATAGGAAATATATGTATAGCAAAGACGAAAGGAGAGAGTTTTAAGTTTCCACTGTCTTAGAGCAAACTAACGACGCGTATTAAAAATAGTTAAAGTTTAGACGCGTGCAGTTCCATAATTGTTAGAGTTTTATTAATTGTTGAGGCATTGTTAGAAACGGCAAAGCCTCCCCTTTAAAATGGTTTTTGGTTTTTGTCGATTCGACTTTCCGTTTTCGAGATATCGTAATTTATGTAAAAGGTAATTTTTTAAATTCCGCTCTCCGTCTCAAAAAAGGCTATTAACGCGTACTAAAAATACTGAAAGTTTAGACGCGTGCAGTTCCGAAACTATTAGTGTTTTATTAATTATTGATGCATTGTTAGAAGCGGTAAAGCCTCCCCTTTAAAATGGTTTTTGGTTTTTGTCGATCCGTCTTTCCGTTTCGGAGATATCGTAATTTATGTGAAAAGTAATTATTCGAATTCCACTATCTCACTGTCCGGCTTGCGTATAATAGCCTGCTAACGCGTATTAAAAATACTAAAACTTTAAACGCGTGCAGTTCCGAAACTATTAGTGTTTTATTAATTAATAATGTATTGTTAGAAGCGGTAAAGCCTCCCCTTTAAAATGGCTTTTGGTTTTTGACGATCCGACTTTCCGTTTCGGAGATATCGTAATTTATGTAAAAGGTAATTTTTTTAATTCGACTATCTCTGTCCTCGTCGAACGGAGTCGGACCTCTTTGTCTTACGTGCGTGGTGCTGACCTACCCCGCGTACGTGACTGTCGTGACCTAGTTCCGGCGTAGTATTTCCAAGAATTTACTACGCACTGTTCACTACTGATGCGCGCACGAGTTCATTGACTCAATGAACGTAAACAAACGCTTCGAACCCTCGTATCTCCGAAACTAGCCACCGCATCGACTTGAAACTAAAATCGCTATATCTCCGGAACTAATAAAGCTATCGACTCTCACAAACGCTCATTTTAAAGGGCATTTCATCCTCTATCCTATGAACGTAACAACTATTGTAATTTATGCCATCTTCTATGTTTATTTTTACATTTACTTTAACGCTACATATCCAAAGACGTTTCAACAATTTCTATTGATCATACGACTACGTGTGGGATAAAATTGGATTATAAATTGTTTAGTTAATTGAATATGAATTCAAATACAGGATGTTTGCGTAATTACTAGCCAGCACTTTTTCTTAAATAGTTGTTTACTCTAGAACCAACTACGGTATCGACTTGGAACAAAATTCGTTTTCAAGTGCGTTTTATCTTCTATCTAATGAAAATTAAAAAATTTTTTAATATAAAGAAAAGGATATCTTACGAATAATTATCGAAACACAAGTTTCTATACATATCATGCAAAAATTACGTTGCTTCGTAAAAGTGAAAAAGAATCATTTTTTTGTGTTCAGAGCCGCGTATCTTTGACAATTTTGCATTTTTTAAGGAGGATTTTAGTTCACACGACGCGTAGTACTATTATGAACAAAATTTCGTTCGATTTTTTATTCTAGATCAAAGGAATAAAATACTACACTGCACATAAGGAATAACATTTATTATTGCATCCAAAGTCGATAAAACGTAACGAAAAAAATATCTCAATATCTTGAGATGTTAAAGAATATACATGGAAAATGGTGAAAAGTTTCATCAAGCCCTTATGCTGTAAAAAATTTGCCAAATATCACTTCTCGTTTCACCATGTTACATGAGTCTCCCTCTTAAATATAATAATAATCAATTATAATTTAAATTACAATATGTTACGAGTATTTGTCAATATTGTCAAGAGTTAGAGTTAAGAGTTAGTAAAGTCAATTTATAGGCTGAGAACGAACGCTCAACGTTACAGGATGTGATTGGGGCACATTTGAATTTACTGAAGTAGCATGCTTTAATTGTTTTGGGTTCTTTAACAATCTGACCTCGTAAAATTCGTTTCCATGGAAACGAATATAAAAAATATATTTTTAAGGGCCTATAGTGATGACACAAACTTCTATTTAGGTTTCACTCTTTTATCTATTTCCTAGAAACATATGTATTTGCATAAGCATCCGCAATCTAATTATAAGCGTCGCGACGTTCCTTCGTCTTGTTCGAGGCTCTATGCGAATCGAGAGGGCGAAGATAATAATCGTCAAAAGTGTTCGAAGAATTCGAATCGTTTTTCATCGACTACTTAGCGGAAAAGAAAAGGGACGGAGAAAAAGGAGCAACAATATCTGCCTCGGGTATCGCGTATTATCGACAGCTTGACTGCTTCCAGTTTCATAAAGTGGAACGTGTACAGAGAGGCGCGCTTGAAACACGTACGCCCCGTCTCGTTGAAAGGTCTTTGTGCTTGAAATTAATTTTCTTCGATAAATGCGTAATCTGATTTCCTACCGGCGCACAGTCGTTTCACGGTACGTTTATTAAGACCATCCCGACGGATTTCTTTTGATATTTCCCTTCATTTTTACTTTCTCACCCGTTATTCGCTCTTGGCATGTTTCCCTGTCGAGCGATGATTAAAGTTAGAAGAAATTACTTTTCTGCTTCTATTTACTTTTATCGTGAAATTAATGCGATCGATAAGTTAAAATTACACACCGCATAGACGATGTTATTGCGTGAAACGTATGCAAATAATTAGGGGAATTACGCTTGCAAGACGCTTGGTATTAAATAAATTCCATTATTGTCTCGTGCTGAATTTAACACTGGAATTATGCTAAAATTTTATGAAGCAATCTTGTGTAATTTCATTCTAATTAATGCGATCGATAAATTAAAATTAAACCACAAAGATAAGGAGACCAATATCTCGACATCTTTTTATTTCTCTGCAAGAGTTATTATGTGACACATTTGCAAGACATTAGGAAAATACGTGTGTAAGAAGCTCGATATTAAATAAATGAAAGGAGAACTATCGAAACACGAGAAACGAATCTTTTATTATTGCCTCGATCTAAGTTTAAATTATTCTAAAATTTTATGAAGCAATCTTGTGTAATGTCATTATAATTAATGTTATTTTTAAACGGAAGGAAAATACTGAGAAAATTTGCCTTCAAAATGGAATCGATAAAGTTGTACCTTGACTGAAAATGACGATGGAAATATTAGGGAACACGCTATGGCTGACAGCGAGAGGGTTGAGAATCTACGTACACCGATACATCGTGTTCGTGTGCACACCTACACGATATCTTGAGCCATAATGCAACGTTTAAGCGTTCGTACCGTTGTTTGTTCATTTCAAATTCGTTTGTTCGCTCGCGATGCTCCGATTTAGCGTGCAGGGGGCTGCGTTTATCAAATATTCAACCCCGATACTGGTCACGGCACCTGGCTGTGTTAATATGCAACTTAAACTTTCGTTTCGCCTAAATTTATCCAAAAAACTGTCTTTGGAACTACTCGTTAACCTTGCATTTTTCAATTTCGAATATGAAATTATTTTTGTGTTTGATAAAATACAAATTATCTCCTCTCTCTTTATACAGTAAAAGATTTGCAATTTTAAACAACTGGAATTTTATAAAAAATTATATCGACTATAATTTAATCTATATAATTATATAATTTAATGAATTTAATTTAATTATTTATAATTTAATATAATCGACTATAATTTATCCAGGGATGAATATTGTTTTACACGTTACATAGCTATTCGAGTATATTTTAATTTATACATAAATAAATATATCTCTATTTTCTACGTTTATATTTTCTTTCGTAATTGTGTTGAATGCAAAAATAATCGAGAACGTACAATTTAAGAGCCTGCATAGTAGAAAAATACAAAATTTTTGGTAAGTTCGTGAAGCAACATAAAAATGTTTCATGAATCGTTTTAAAATTGTCAAGTCCTTCTTTTAAAAAGCATGTCAGATATTTTGTAATAAAGTGTGTCGATTATAACTGTCTTTCCAGGGATAAATATTTTTTTGCACGTCACATAGTAATTCGAGTGTATTTTAATTTATATATAAATAAATATATCTCTATTTTCTTCGTTTATATTTTCCTTCGTAATCATGTTGAATACAAAAATAATCGAAAACGTACAATTTGAGAGCCTGCAAAATACAAAATTTTTGATAAGTTCGAGTTTAAATGAATAAGTTTTAAAATTGCAAGTCCTTCTTTTAAAAAGCATGTCAGATATTTCTATTTCATTGGAACGAATATACACGCTTTATCGTTATAGAACGTGCTAAATCCGAATCGTGTATCTAAGGGACAAAATTTCGGGAAGATTCGAAATGTCAGTACGAGCTATTTCGGAAGACGTTCGTCGTTTCGGATTCACTTTAACATATAACTGAATTCTGAATGCACCATGTCGGATGCATCGCGAATTAAACGGTAATACGGGAAACGTCGAAACTTTCTGATGTAATAACTGCGACGTTCGTGTTGGTGGACGAGGGACAGTAGAAACGGCCGCCTAATGTCAGCCATAGAAAGCAGCGCGCATGTACAGGTATATTAACTTGGCGACTCCCGAGAGGTCAGCTGTGACCGTGTCTTCCAATGACGTTGCACGGTTCAACGATAACCCGTACTTGCAATAAATAAACCCTAACACTCCGTAATTATTAACCTTACGACTCCTGGAATACACTACACCAGGTACTCAACGGTTGAAAGTTCTTATTTTAATGCTATGAGGCTACAATTCTGGAAACAAACGCAGCTTCTACAAGTATAATAAAAGATGCAGAATTTTGTTTCTAAAGAGGCTAAAATGAAAAGGCACGTTTGCATGCGCTATACAAATTTTACTTTTTTCCCCAAATAATAGTTGTGATATTTGCTTGTCTATAAAATATTTGAACAAAATTTTCGTCTGCAAACAAGAAAACACTATTAATGAAAATATGCAAATAGTAAAAGGCATCAAATATATGTGGTTTTAAAGTGGAAATATACACACTTAATTTAAGTGACTAAATAAAATTGTGCGAATAAAATATTAAAATATTTTCAAAACCAAAAATTCGTTTTACTCGTGAAATTAAATAACCAAAAAACGAAAGCAGAAAAAAACGATATTTTCCGATCAAAAGAAAACCCCTTTCGATAGGTTTTGACACTTTCCTGAAATTGCACATAGATTACTTCCTTCGATATACAAGTATCAACGTACAGGTGTCCAGAGGTTGATACTGTGCAAGATCGTAAAAAGTTGACCACACTCGTACTAGAAAGTGAAACCGTACTTAAATCGTTCGACTTTTTCCACCATTACTTTTCTCCTCGGCGACTAAAAAAGGAAACGCAACTCGTTCCAGTTTCAAGAATCACCCCGTATACGTACGCACGAGCGACCGTACGTGGCAAAGAAGAAACGAAAGCAGCGTTAATTAAATTATTCGAACACGAATATCCGCGTAACATAATTATTTGAAAGCTCCGTCGTCAACGGTATCCCGTCGCTTGAACGGTTTCCGTATGCTGGAAATAATACGATTCGAATTTTGGATACGAATATCCGAGCAATGACACCCGTAATTGCAACGATGGAGGGGGGGAGTTGATAGACGCGTAAAATCGTTAAAATACAGGCTCGTTTCCCTTTCATTTTCCCCGTTCCGTCTCTACCGTTCGCGCTCGGCATCGATTTCAAAGAGAAGCTCGATCACGGAGGTAACAATGCCTATCTTTCTTCTTCGGGTAATCGTATCCTTCAAGCCGAGACAGGAAACCATTTACGCGAGTCACGGAACCCGGAACGACACGCCACCCCTGGATTTAAAAATATTTTTCAACAAAGCCCCGTGCGCCGCGCGGTTTTATTTACATACGTCTAGCGCCTCTCGAGCGCTCTTCGCACACCCACGCGCGTCGACTATCATCGAACGCCAACCTGAAAATTCCCCCTCGTACTTCGTTTCGATAACGTCACTATCCCGTTTGTTTCCGTTCTTATTTCAGTTTCAATCTCCTAGTTCATTTACGGGGTCTTACGAGGAAATCGCGCCATAGAGTCGATCTACCATTTTTCACGGGTTCCCTGTCCGTGAGCAATATATGGGTCAGGGTGTCTTTTTTTTTATTGAGAATTTCAAACGTTTCCAAATATCAGAAATTCACGCACGAAGGAACTTTAAACGTAAAAATATATCAGTCTAGAATCAATATTTTTATTAAACAAATGTAAAATTTCTTTTTTCGATCGTTCATTTTCGATCTGCTCTTGTGTTCGCTCGTATTCTCGATTTCACTATTATTATTATTCATTTATTAAACCCTTGCCGTACAATGACGAGTCTGACTCGTCAAGTTTCACAATTATGAGGCTACTCGTCCATCAAGTCTTGTAAATTAAAATCAACACATTTTTACATTCACAAGGTAGTCGTAACACAAATCTATTCTTTTTGCTTGTACGAACAAATTTAAACAAAATTAAATAGTATACGTTTGAAAAATTATTTGGAATTAAATCGTACGTCAAGGGGTTAACGAAGGAAAAAACCTCTTCAGAATAAAAGATAGATTATACAGAGAAAATCGCTTATAAATTGTTAGCTAAACAATTAATTTACAATACACTGAATAGTTTTAGACTTCCTAATTATTTTATTTATACAATTTTGAGATCCAAATGTTGCGTGATGACTTTCAGAATAAAATAGAATGTGATTTTTCAGATATTTTTATGGTACGTACAAAATGATCGAATAATTATTGGACATGAAATTCTGACCTTTGATTAATTTACTTGCAGGAACAATTTTTTCTCGATCTCTGAGGTTCGTATTTCCTGAATGAAATTGCTCTAACCAATGACACGTGCGTTGCATCGTCGAGCTTTTTACATATTTCGAGTAGCTTCAGCTGCGTTATGACCCAGTTTGGACTCGTGGAGTACCACTATTCGTAAATCACGGTTGTTCGTGTTCGAAAAACACTGTATACGTTTAAACCTGTACAAATGGTACACTAAAATAACGACGATATTTTACTCTGCAAAGACTAGACTGTATCGACTAGACAAACAATCGGAGGAACGTAACCGTTGCTACAAAATTTAGTAACTCTGGCCATTTATTTCCCATCAATGGACACACAACTGTTTTATTACGAAAGTCGTGAATCTGGAGGTCTTGCTCGGTTGCCATAATTTTTGGGGGAAAAATACGATAAACATCGATCGTACTGGCGCGGAGCAACGAGCGCGGAAAACGACAAAAATGGCTCGTTAAGCTCGTCGAGAGAATAAAAAAGAAGCGAAAGACACAGCACCGGAACCAGAAGGCTTGCTTTATAAATCGAGAACAGCTGATTAAGGACGAGCCAGGAAAAAGCCTTTTTATCATAGAAAAATCGGCAACCCCGTTTTTCTCGAAATAGCATTTTTTAAGATGAACGTCACCGAAATATAAAAAATTACTGGTCCGATACGCAGTAAAATTTTCGCGGAATATTCCTTTCGTTTCATTTTTTGTCTCGCATTTTCAGCGGGGGAAAAAAGTTCCTTTTTTGATTTGCATAATTTCCTCAAAGATGAACAATTTTAAAAGGAGCCACGATAACATTCTTCGTGGAATAGGATATTCTTTATTTTTTGGTTTCGTTTTCCAGCACTTTTTAACGCAAATTTTAGAAGGTACAGTTCAAAGTGCCCACAATGTTTATTAATAATTTTGCTAGATATAGTTCAAAGTAATTTGTAAAATTTGTGCTAGAAAATTTACAGTATTCGATTATGTTTTGTCACTGCAATATATTCATTTATTAATAAGTATAAGTTTTTTCTTTTATTCGAGAATTCCCAAACAAAAATTAAGTCATTTGAGTTGGTACAGTGATAAATAAAAAATATATTTAAACATTCGAATCCATGATGAGGACCTTCTTCAGAAAATCTATTAAATGATATTTCCACTAAAATGAAAAATTCGTTGCCGTGAATTCCATAGAATCCAATTCCCTGAATTTGAAAAATACTACAAAATATTTAAGAGAAACGAAGGGTTGAAAAAATGAACATTTCAAAGTACAGGTAACCCTCCTATAATACGGTAGATAGGTTCGTAGAAAATTGTTATATGAAACCCAGACCCAGTACAAAAAGGGGGGTTACATGCCAAAAACTTATTAATAACAAATATTTTTTTTTAAATTCTACATAAGCAACTTAATTTTTATGAAAAATATGAATGTATGTATAACACAAAACAAAAAGTATTATTTTAATTTAACACAACCTTAATTCAATAAATTATAATTTATTTATATATTTTCATATAAAGCCCACTATAGTTCATTATTTTAAGATAATTTAGTTTTCAAATATGTTAAGTAAAAATCATGTTATCCAGTGCTGTAGAAGTATAGTGTTGTAGAAAGGTTTTCGCAATATTCTTATCGTGTTAAAGCGAAACCGTGTTATAGGAGGGCTACCTGTATTTATTTTTACATTAAAAATTAAATAAGAGAGGTATCGATGGCGATACGTATGTAAATTGGAACGATTTGAACAGTTTTTGTTCGATAAAATTGAAAGGACGACCTAGATTTTCTGTCGTTGAACCAAAATGGCGCCTTAAAATCGTAGCGTAGACGTCCGACGCGGTTCCCTCGTTAACGTTGAAACGTACGACATCTCGGTGTCGCGTACAATTGCACCGATGCATGCAGGTGCAACAGGGGCGACAGCTCGTGTCATGTATGAAGTATTTATGCCTGTTACAGCATTCAATGGTTAGACACTGGACACGGTACTTACGCGAGACAGAAACCACCGTATTTACGTGAATCATAGAGTCTAACGGGCAAACAGTGGATACAGCGTTCGATCGAAGGGCGATACGGCATTTAGGTGAATCATAGCAACCAAGAACGATGCGCGTGTATGTATACGCGCGAGTATGTTGTTGGAATGCCCGGTAGAATTTGTAGTATCGTCATTGATTACGGTCGAGACCGACGAATTTGTGCCAATACGCGGCCAACGCGTATTAGCTGGCGTTAATTGTTCGGGTTCGACTTTCGCGCGATTATTTCTCGCCCGACCGCACGATCTTGAAAGGATTATACGGTTATTTAAACGAGGCAAGAGAGAAGAGGGGCCGAACGTCAGGTGGAGACACGTGGCAGTAATGGTTGGACCAACTTTCGCGTGGTTAACGAAATTTTTTCTATCGTAATCGATACAAAGTGGATCGGTTGCTGGATGGCCATCGAGTTATCGGGCTCCCCTAAACCCTCGGAGAATTTCAAGTGGTTAAGAAGACAACGACTTTCGCAAAAAAAAAAAAAAAGATCGACGCCAACCTACTTCTCGATAACTTACGTCAAAATTGCCTATCAGTTTTTGCCCGGTCAACTTTCGCGGAAACATTTTATGAGATTTCGTTCGTTTAATGGAAAAATGACCGGCGGACGTAAACGCGTCGTGATTTACGATATTTATTCGTCCACGTTGATATTTTTATAATAATCCTGAAAGCATTCCGAAGAGCTTTTTCAGGTGAATTTATGTCCCTTCACGGATCGTTTATCATACACGACGCACAGAGTAGTAAAATAAAATCCCGCGAGAGTCACTGCCCCGGAACAACCACTAACCTAAATAATTCCATGAATATTCAAAGAAAAAGAGCAGAGGTCATTAGGAATGATAGGAAGGCAACGAACCGGTGTGAGCAACCGGCCGCGATTCATTCTGGATTAAGTAACCAGAGTAGAAAGACGATTCCAGTTTTTGTCAGTTTTTTAATTAGTTCCTCGATCGTAACTAAACTTCCGAAGTTTCTGTTCCAACGATTTAAAGTTCAATGGTGTAAATTCTTTAAGAGAAAGTCGACCTCCGTTCGGCTCCGCTGAAGATGTACCCAGCAACTTCTAAATCAAGATACATTGCTAGGAAGAGTCCGACGATTTTATCGGGTACCTCTAACGTTCGATTCTGACAAACCAACGAAATATGTATCATCTTTCGGAACACGTACGCCATATTTAAACGCAAAGGTTTCGTTTACGCAACACAGAAATTCAGGATCATCAATTTCACTAATAAGACTCTTATTCTATTCTTATATATTATTCTTTTTCTATTTTTATTTGATGTTTATAGTAAGTACCTTGACAGAAACTATTAAAAGCAACTTTGAATTTAGAATATCGTTTAATTTTATATTGAAACTATTTATTTGCTCTAAATTGTATTATAAAATGTACGATATCTCGCTTATTTGTACTGTCACGTCAAAAATATTTATAATATACTTTAGAAACGATTTAAATAATTCCAAATAAAATTAAATTAAATATCTCAGTATCTAACGATGAGACTGAAACGGTATACATATATCGACAAAACGTCAACATTCTGACGTCAAATTATATTTCTTGGACATACCAGGTCGATTTAATGTCCTATAAATCATGCTATAAATGTGTTGGATAGAAAAAACATACTGGAATCCTATTACATATTTGGAATTTTTAAAAATAAATATGAATGTAAAAATTGCTTTACGAGTAACTAACGAATATTGTGGGAGTATGGATATTGTCTAGTTAGTTTTTAACAGGAAATTTAACTGTTATAACCTACTATTACATAGCTATTCGCTGAACAATGATTCAATAACCATAATTCCCAGAGCTAACAAAGAATGGTATCTTCGATTATACTTTCGCTTCGATCTTAATTTTTTGTTACCCATATAATAGACGAGTATAATGCAGTAATATCAAGCACGTTTGACTGTTTTTAATTTTATTGTAAAAATTGTTTTACACGATTTTGTTCTGTTTATGTCAATTAGAATTCCTCTAATATTTTTCAACAATTTTAATACTCCAAAATCTTGATTTTTCCGTTATCTATATAATATATTTTGGCAGTAGTATCGAACACGTTTGAGTGTTTTTCATTTTATTACAAAAATTGTTTTACACGATTTTGCTCTCGTTTTGTCAATTAGAATTTCTCTAATATTTTTCAACAATTATAATGCTCCCAATCTCGATTTTTCCGTTGTCTGTATGATACATTTTGTCAGTGCAGTAGTAACGAACACGTTTAACTGTTTTTCATTTTATTACAAAAATTGTTTTACATGATTTTGCTCTGGTTTTGTCAATTAGAATTTCTAATATTTTTTAACAATTTTAATATTCCCATTTTTTATTTTTCCGTTATCTATTTAATATACTCTATCAGTGCAATAATTTGAAGCACGTTCGACTGTTTTTTATTTCATAACAAAAATTATGTTACACGATTTTACTATGTTTATATCAATTTGAATTTTTTTGATGTGTTTGAACAATTCCAATACACCCAATCTTGATTTTTCCGTTATCTAGATGATACATTTTGTCAGTACAATAATTTAAAGCACGTTTGACCATTTTTAATTTTATTGTAAGAATTTTTTTACACGATTTTGCTCCGTTTATGTAAATTCGAATTTCTTTAATATTTTTCAACAATTCGAATATTCCCAATCTTGATTTTTCCATTATCCATGTAATAAACTCTGTCAGTATAATATCAAGGATGACCATGAAAATTCTGAAACGACACACGATCGAACATATTCCTCAAGTAATTTTCAACATTAAAATAATTGTTATACTCGATGTTTCCTTTCCTCTGGCCTTACCAATCCATATTCCGAGCAAAGTAAAAAACTGACAAGCAACGTATATATCCGCCAGTTACGGGATTGCATGAAAGAGAGACCCTCCGCTGTTAAGGGTTAAACGTCCAATCACAGTACTGTTTACTCCTACGTCCCGTGGATGGTGTATTCACTGTATCGTTCCCATCACCGGCTGCATTCCGTAGCAAAAACACGCCGCGCGTCCCGTAAATACGTTCGGGACGAGCCCGTAATTTATGCCCTCCGACGTCTCGAATACTCTTCAAGGTAAATCTCCAAGTGCATTATCCGAGCACGGGATCCGTGAGGGCTTCTAAAAATAGAATCCTGCGGGAGCCGTATCTCCGGATCGGACGCTGGTCGCAATGAATCCGTGAGCGGGTCGCGAAGGAACGTCGGGAAAATCGGTTTCGTAGCGAAGTGAAAAACGTGACGTCGCGACGCCCTGGACGACCCGGTCCCGTGAATGGCCCGTAGGGATATCGTGCCCGCTGCTCGATGGTCGATGGTCGATGGGAAGGGCAGGGACAGTGAGAGAAGAGGGCAAAGCGATATGGAGGGGCCTCGAGGAAGCGGACGGAGAAAGAACGATGGCGGGGGAGTGTGTTCTGTTCGGTGAATCATCGGGTCACGCGACTAAGGCGAACCCGCTTTGCGCCGTTGGTCACCGTGGCAGCTCGGTACCAACCGGTGCCACTCTCCCTTAACCTATCCTAACCTCGCGTTGCACATGGAAACCGACCACTCTTGCCTCCCTCCTCTTACCCTTCACCACTTGCCCGTAACACTTTTCATATTTCCCCGAATGTTTTTCTTTCCTACCTCGACTTTACACCCTCTCCTCTTCCAACCCCCCAAGGGTGCTTTCTGAGACACTCCAACGCTTGTTTCTTTGCAAATTCTCGACCCATAAAACTCGCAAAATGGACACGTATTTACGAAACTATTTTACAAAATGTCGAGAATGTTTGGGTAAAGGAAAAATGTCTGACAACATGTAGAGAGTGTTTCAGAAATATACATAAATACTCGAGGAGCTGAATCTACATGCTAATTAAACAATGTCCCAAGTTCCTCAGTTTTCCTGTTATGGATGACTAAAGAAACTCAGACATTGTTTGGAATGTTTTAGTAAAGGAAAAATGTCTGATAACACGTAGAGAGTATTACAGATATATACGTATGTATATACTTCAGGAACTTAATCTACATGCTAATTAAAAAATATCCCAAGTTCCTCATTTTTCCTGTTATGGATGAGTAAAGAAACTCAGACGTTGTCTAAGACACAAGAATTATACAAAAAAAGCAGTGCTATCTATTTCTTAAATATGGCTACGAAAAGTTTGCAATCGTCAAGTGTAAGAGTCGATTGTGAAATTACATAAAGTCTTATACTATATAATTAATATTATTAACACTAGAACTACCGACAATTATGGTGTATTTATTTGTACCAAAGTAATTAAAACGATATATAATTGAAGAAGTGTACAATGCAATGGAAATAAATGTTTATTTATATTCTTATAAAAAACTACGGTAACTTTTAAAAAATTCAGTTGAGTAACTTTTTCATAATTTTTATTAGAAACTACGAATGGGTCATTTTGGCCACTTTGGTGGTTCTAGTTTTAAAGTATACATTGAAGAGGAAGCTGCGTGTGTATATCTATTCCAAGTTGAAATTATAGCATCATGAAAATTTAACTAAAATTCTAAAAAGATAGATATCTAAGTATACACTATTATCTTTTCTGGCGTGCAATATTTTACCAAAACCGAAGAGGGATGATGAATACTGTCGTTCTGTATTCCGCTTAAACGCAGAAATGTACCTCGATCTCACTGATCCAGAGATCATGAACATAAGCTTCCTCTACTAATGCACCATTATCGGAGAGGATACAGAACTCGGAATTACTAACCCTTTCATCTTTACACGAGCAATAAAGGGACGAGTCCGATTTAATGCAACTTGTCCAGGCGTAAAATCCAACCAACCATAGATCATTAAAGCTTCGAGACTAATTAATAAACGAATTACAAAATACATCGAAAGGTCGCAAAGTTTCATTCCCGAATCGGCCAAGTAAAATTAAATAAAATCAAATAATAAACTGTATTAGACAAGAATTAATTTAAGAATTTTTTTTCTCACGGTTCCATTGACTTTCAGTTAATTAAATTCAGTGCCTCCTTACGGTTCTCACGGTGTCAGATCGAATCGTGAAGCAAGGAATTAACAATGAGTAATATGATAAATACCTGCGATGAGAAATTTCTTTTAGCCGTGGTCTGTATTAAATTTGTGTGACTTACCTGAAACAGAAAGATAAAATCGAATTAGTGATAAAAAAAAGTAACAATTTCTTCAGTTATATTGATTTCTCATACCTCCTGTTCCCCTTTCGAACCAATTAACTTCAATTTAAGGAATTTTCCAACTGAGACCATTACTTTGATTGACAAATCCTTTAATAACAGAACTCATCGTTCCTTCGTCCTATTAAAACTTTCTATTTATGATCGCTGCAGCAAGAATTTATAAAGAACGTAACAAGACCAATCAATCACACTCAGAGGATCTTCCATTCAACCCAAACATACGTAATCTACTCACACTCGCAAGATTTACATTTAGATATCTACAAAACTCAACGGATATCATAGATTATTTACGATATTTGGAAGAAGTTATATGCAACGATGCATATCGCAACATCTTTCATTTACGATAACAGAACAATCGCAAAAACATATCCTGTCTGGAGTCTCCGTCAGTCATAGTTTTACTAACTGGGAAATCTATAAGTAAATACATTGGAACTTAAATTGACGTGCCTCTTCAGATAGGTGGAAACGTTTCGACATATCAAAATTAAATTGGCACGGCTCTTCAGATAACTGAAGATGTTTGAACATATCATTTTAATTGACAGACCTATATTAAGTCACGAGCAAAAGCTAGTTAACGAGTGAATCCACAATTTGTATTCGTTAGTCATGAATAAAATTTCCTCGGCTCTGACTTATACTCGATCAAATACATGCAACTTATGTGTAACCTTTTCAGTGCTGAATCGATCAGTGGGAGGAAAATATTCAGTCCCTAACTGGTTTCACAATTTATTTTCTAACAGTTATTTATATAAATACACGTAGAAATTAAAGTACTTTACAAAGTTCTCCACAAGAACAAACAAGTTTATTAATTTTATTATTAAAATGTATTCTTATTTGATGAATCAAAAATTCTAACATATCTTCTTATTATGTATTCTTAGTGTTAAAATTGCAACTGTCTATAAAATGTTATGTTGGAATTCGATGAAAGATTAAAATTACATTTCAAAGAAAACGATAGTAAAAACATGGCTGACGACAATGTGCGATTGCCTACAAAATGGTGCGCTACGCCACTTTGTGCCCAACGTGCACCTAACCTTACAGCGGGAAACGGATTCTACGTCGTATCTTTCGTTCGGTGTTCGTGATACAATTCCATTCAAGTTCGCTATGTCATTGATATTTTATTCAACTCCCTTTCGTTCTTTGTCCGACAAGTTTGCCCGGAGCATCAGTCATGTGCATATCTTCGATACTGCGCCCCCCATAACCCAATGTGATCGATATACGCACGATGTACAAGGTGTCCCGTTAGAAACAGGCCGTTTTAACATTTCCACAATTTGAGCAATAAAGTAGTTAGAAGCGGCAAAACTTCCTCTTTGAAATAGTTTTTGGACTATGTCGACTTGACTTTTCGTTTTGGAGATATTGTGATTTAAATGAAGGCGTAATTCTTAAAACTTCACTCACTCTTAGAGTAGTCTAATAACGCGTATTAAAAGTAGTACAACTTTAGACGCGTACAGTTCCGATGTTGCTTGCTCTTTATCCATAATTGAGCCATTGTTAGAAGCGGCAAAGTTTCCCCTTTGAAATGGTTTTTGGTTTATGTCGATCCAACTTTTCGTTTTGGAAATATTTAAATAAAGATGTAATTTTTAAAATTCCAATTCTACCGTCTTACAATAGACTAGTAACACATATTAAAATTATTAAAAATTTAAATGCGTGTAGTTTCGAAATTACTAGAGTTTTTTTTCATAATTTGCCATTGCTGGAAGCGGCAAAGCTTCCTCTTTGAAATGGTTTTTGATTTATGTCTATCCGACTTTTCCTTTTGGAGATGTCGTTTGAAAAAAGGTGTAATTTTTTAACTTGTACTATCTCTGTCTCCGTTTAACGCGTCGGACCTCTCTCTCGCGCGTGCATCGTGCTGACGTACCCCAACATCGTGACCAGAAAGTCGTAGTATTTTCAAGAATTTACTATTCACGTGCGGTCAATGACCTCGTGGCGTCATCAATGAAAAGTAAACAAACGCGAAAAATCGTTATATCTTCGTAACTAATTACGCTATCGATTTGAATGAACACTCGTTTTAAAGGGCATTTCATCCTCTATCCGATGAACATAATAACTATCATAATTTGGGTTGTCTTTTATGTTTATTACGTTACATACCCACAGAAATTTCAACAATTCCTATTGATTATGCAACCGGTATGCGATAAACACTGAATCGTAGATTGTTTATTTAACTGAGAATGACATTAAATTTGCATACAGGGTGTTCACGTTATTACTAGAGAATTATGAATTTCAAAATGTGTTCCTGAATAATGTTTCTGTGGATTTATAAGCATATTTTAGCTAAAATTTAATTTTTTGTATGCATCAAGAAACTGTTTTTGATATATTAGAATATTGTATAATTCTAATGTGAACCGAGTGGCTTGGAATTGTCTATACGTGGGACACTGAATACCCGTTAGTAAAAACGTTGTAGGTAGGGTTGCTAGGAATGGAAGTAATTTTCCTTGCATATTTTAGGGTTAAGAACTTCCTTCTTTCTTTCAGCGCTGTTTCATTGGCATCAAACAGAATGTTATATATAGGGTGTAGTACCTAACATACTCGCCTTAAATGACTCGTAAATTGTGCAGTATATGAAAAATATCCTGAACGAAATCAGCCATCTCGACAGCGGCATATTTTACACGGAATTCGAAATTCGCTCGCGATTTATATAATAAATCGGACATTCCATTTGAAAAATCGACGTTCCACTTCAAATTTCTAAAATACCACGTTGAACTAAGTCCGTGCACTGCCTCGAAAACGTGTAAAATCTCAATATATAAAAATTCTTCGTACATCGAAAAATTCACGAGCTATTTAAGCCATTCAATAATTACCATTCAGTTACAAAAGTTCAGAGTTACATTGTTTCAAACTAGATAACTACAAGCTATTTCACATATTACAGAAGAGAGTCACGAGGTGAATTTATATATAGTTTTGAATATTTTTTGATAAATGTGTATACTTAGAGTCGCTAGGAGAAGAAGCAATTTTCTTTGCACACTTCAGACTCAAGAGCTTCCTCCTTTGTTCCGACGTTGTTTCATTTACTTCAAACGGAATACCGTACAATGGGGGCTCGTGTGGTAGCTTACGGTGGCAATCCTTCTGTGGGAACTTATTTTATTGTTTCCAAGTGTTTTTCCGTGAAATGGATCGCACGTATTACGGGACCACCCTGTATATCCGTTTTTGCAGAACGCTGTCATTCGCGACGATCGTCGGTCCGCGTAAGAGCCGGGCGACACGTGACCGTGTATAATGGCCGGAAACTCGGTGATGGGCAGAACTAATTACTTGCACGTTCCACCCGTAACCTTAGTTGTTACCTGTATCAGCGCACCGTGGAAGTATGCCGATTCACGATGCCCGAAGCCAAGAACCCACAAGCATATAGATGGCCATTGTCCTTGATGACCGGCTACCAATATACAGGCAAACGTAATTACGAATATTAATTAGAACCTTCGATCCTGCTCGACTCACGAATAATAGTAAACTAAAAGCAACAGCCTATAGGAATATTGTAATAAAAAAATGCAATCGTGTCTTTGATCTATTTTAATCCTTGAAAAGTGGACACTGGGATCAATTCTGAAATTAATTTTCTTCTAGTTTTAGAAATTAAATATAATTAATATCTTCGATGTGTTACAAAAAAAAGGTTAAAATATTTCTGTAATTAAATACTATTTCAATAGAAGTTTAAATCAAAAGGACTTTATAAATTTTTTTTCATTCCAGTTCTAGAAATTGAATATAATATCTTTGATGTGTTACACGAAATAGTGCAGATTAAAATATTTCTGTAATTAAATACTATTTCAATAGAAGTTTAAATCAGAATGAATTTATGAATTTTTTTTTCTTTCAGTTCTAGAAATTAAATATAATATCTTTGATGTGTTACACGAAACAGTGCAGATTAAAATATTTCTGTAATTAAATACTGTTTCGATAGAAGTTTAAATCAGGACGAATTTAAAAAATACAAATTTAGAAACCAGCTATCCTCTGTCACTCGTTAACTTTCAAGTACCTTCGAACGTGCATAATTTACGTACGCTTCCTATGTTGTCAATCTCTGTAAACGGATGCATTATAAAACTATCATACGTCACGTACACATCAGTCATGCTGCGTTTCGGTAAACTTATCGACGCGTTACGATGAGTTTACAGACGAAGATATTATTGGAGACACGGTCGCCTCGTGCAAATAAATCCTGAAGACGGTCTCCAACGAATGGCATTGTGCGATGGCGGTACTAATCGAACGAAAACTAACGGTCACGGTGTATGCAGACGTCCGAGGATCGCTTTTGAGGGCTTTTCTTGCGGTCTTCTAGCGTTAAAGCATCTATGCGTCGACAAGCGTGGAGAATGGTGAGCACCGTTGGTTCTATCTACCCAGTAACAGACCGAAGCGAAAATAATTAACCGGAAAACCAGTTGGTAAATATGCAACACCGTTATTGAAACGTCATGTTTTTATTATGACGTGTGGGAAGATTTCTTCTCTATTTATTAAAACACTCGGGAAACATAACACTTTTATTCGATGGCAATAATTGACAGTACATTAATACTTATTAATTATATTAGGTTAATAATATAGCAGCGTGTTACATTCTCCACCTGTTTTGATTGCCAATAAACTATACATACACGAATAAAAGCAGATAAAAGTACTATAATAACCAAAGAAAAATAAATTTTAAGAAATATGAATTGGTGCAAAAGTTGCAAGTATTATTGTGTTTTTTAAAGAATAGAGCTCGCATTAGAAGTGTTACAGATCCTAAATGTAAATGTAGTAACGATTTTGAAGATTTAAACCACATTTTGAGAAGAGTCAAATTAATCAACTCTTCCAATAAGCATTGACATGTTTATTTACAAACCCGAAGGCTTGTAAAATTATTTCCTCCTCAAAGAATGTAAGTTATAAATTTATGTAGAATATACAGAGTGTTCCACATTGTTTTGTACACACTTCAGCAGTGTGTTCTACAAGTCAAACTAAGACTAAAATGTTACATAACAAAAAATCTATAAATACTTTGTTAAGAAAGTTATAAAATAATTCTACAAATGAATCAAATGGAAAGTGTGTATCACAAACGTGAAAAAAGTATTATAAACAAATATAATACTTTAATATCGATTACGTCATGAGCACTTTTTAGTTCCTTTCGATGGTAACCCATAGTTCTGTCATTTTATTCATATCAATTTAATTTTCTAATGCTTAATGGAAAGAAAAAGTCCTCGTCAAAGGACGACGAGAATGCCCCAAGAAAAGTGTCGTCGAGAAAGAAGAAAATCGGTTTTCAGCGAGGTGTATCGTCCGCTTATCAGCATTCCGATTCGATCGAAATTAACGCGGTCATTTGGCTCGCGGCGTAATCAGATCCAAACTTCTCCCGTCGGAGAATTTAATCGGCAGCCGGTGTAAACCGCCGCGAGTAACGTTATAAATTGTCCAAGTTGCGCCATCTTCGAACCCGAACGAAGATATCGGCTACGTGCCGGGCTTAACAACTATTAAAACTTTTCGAATAAAACCATGCTAGCGGTTTATAATTCTTTGTATTATTTATCGTGTCCCCGTCGTCGAAACAAAATTTTTTTTTAAACAGTTTTCGGGCTTTTCGATTAGGTTTTCTGGGTGTCGACCCGCTGGGAGTCCCTTCGAAAGCGCAGGCAAAGCGTTGTACACGGTGTCCGTTTTATGGTCGCGGGCGAACGGGTACGTCGGTGCAGGATCACAGGACGCACGAGAGAAATAAACAGAGGGACGATGGTAAGAAAACGCGATACAGGGACCAAGAAGGGAGGAGAGAAGAGAAACAACGAGGTCTGTACCAACGCGCTGTCACGAATTGCCTTGTTTTCACTGTGTACACCGAGCGTTGCACGCACACGTCTGCACACGCAAACACGTACACACGACCCAACGCGGTGCATTGTGCCGCATTCGAAGTCGAGTCAGGGTCTGCAACCAGTTCCCTACGTCTCTGTTCCACGTTTTCTCTCGCTCCGTTTCTCCTTCTTTCGAGCTTGTCCCCTTGCACAGCCTACCTGTAAAAGCCGCGGAGATCTGGTTTACCTACGTGATTCGCGTTGCCGTGTACAGTTTTCCTAGCGAGGTTGTTCCAACGCGAGAACCGGGCCATCCATTAGGTACATCCTTTTGACGGAATTTGGGGAAGAATCGAGAAGAAACTATCCCCTGCAATTTCGTTTCTCTCGATAGTTTCCTCTCTATTTCTTTATTTTTATTTTATTTACAAAATTATAATTTTTAAAACCCAACAACTATCTACAAAAATTATAGTCTACTATAAATATTTTATCATAGATTGAATTTCGAGTCGATGTAATATGAATAGTAGCGGGGATTGTATCTTTTGCGTGTATCCGGGGAAGAAATCTTTGCATATAGCGCGACACTATTTCGGTTAAGCAAACTCTGATGAAATTGTTTGAGGATGTTCCGGTGTACTCTTCTTCAGGTGTATTATCGATTGATTAACCGATCACGCGTTGAATTAGCTTACACACTGACGCTTGTCCACGAATGTAATCGCAATAAAAAAAAATTCTGACCAAAACCCAACCACTATCTACAAAAATTATAGTGTGCTATAAATATTTATTATAGATTGAACTTCGAATCGATGTAACATGAATAGTAGCGGGGATTGTATCTTTTGCGTGTATCCGGGGAAGAAATCTTTGCATATAGCGCGACACTATTGCGGTTAAGCAAACGCTGATGAAATTGTTTGAGGATGTCCGGATGTACTCTTCCTCTGGTGTATCATCGATTAATCAACCGGTCACGCGTCGAATTAGCTTAAACACCGACGCTTGTCCACGAATGCAATCGCAATAAATGATTCTCGACTACACGAGCGTGATACGATACCGGGCAATTAATTGGTCACGTAGCGACGTCGAATCCTGCATTTTGGTAGAGTCTCCTTTCAAACTTCACTGCAGTTTTGTCCGGGACAAACGATCGAATTGATTATTTCGCAGCGAGGCTGCGATTTGTCCGAAAAATTTTCTAAAAATCTTGAAATTATAACTTAACGCGCAAATATCAAAATAATAACCATGTAAAACTTTACCGTGCATTCGCGTCTCTTTTCGCTTCTATATTATTTTCGTATTGTCCGTTTCTTCGAGCCAGGAATCTATTATTCTCTCCGTTCTAATTAATCGACCAAATAAAAACCATTCCAATTCAAGTTGCGAGCCGAAAATTGAAGTTGCGTCCACCTCGAGGGAAACCCTTCGATTACGGACCAAAAAAATTCCCTCTATTTTCATTTGGGTGCGCAAAAATCGGTCGTTCCAATATCCTGGTCTTAAATTATCACATTTTTGAGGCACAAGGATTCGAATAAGTTTGAAAGAGAGAGAATTTTCATACATAGAGAGGGTGAAAAGGAAAATTCATAGCAGTAGTTTTCTAAGTAAATTCTTCGAACGAATCCAGAAGCTTTAATTTTGTAATATTTCGTCAGTCACCCTCGAAAGAAGTTTGCAACGAGTCCTACGAATGACGGGGGAATACGTCGATTAATTTTCTATTTACGGGTCTGTTCTACACATGTTTGTAAAACAGGCTATTGCTCGTTAAATGGTATTATTCAATAACCAAAAAAAAAAAAAAAAAGAAATCACGAGGATAACCAGCGTGAAAACGGTCTTGACGAAACAAGTGGTCAGCTCGACCGGATATTTTCTAGATGGTCAGCCGGGGCTGATCAGCGACGCTGCAAAGAGTTAACTAATTCCGCGGAGCGATAACACGTCGGAGAAGAAGTCGTAAAAAAGCCCATAGTCGGGAGCCAATCGCGTTTCGACGCTGCGGTGTCTCGCAATCGCGCAACCGGTTACGTTAATCCCGCAATCTCGTCCCAGCACGGTTCGCCGAGCAAGCTGGAACAGCGACGATGACTGGGCAGGACGATTCACCATTCCTCATCGTCGCATCATCAATGACGACGTGGCCTTCGCGAGCCCTGGCACCTCGCGAACGCCGGGCTATGAAGCAATCCTAAGAATAGGTGAACGGCGCGAACCTTGAAGAAACGAGAAGAGTACGTCTCGAAGGAGAGAAAGAGCCAACGGGCATTACCAAGGAGCAGTGACGAATCGACGACGGGTGCAGCCGACAACGAAGCGTTTTTATCCAATGACAAATGTTCCAGATCGCGTCGTTAACGCGAATCCCGAGATCGGGGATTCGTTCGATCATATCCGCGGACGCTGAAAAGATCCGCCATTAACGTTTGCGATTCCTTCCCGTCGATGCGTACGCGTTATTAAAAGGCGGATCGATGTCGAAGACGAGGGGGTTTTCTATCGGCGACTGGCACCACCGCGACGATATCAATTTTCCAACGCGTAAATAGCAGGGCGATCGTCTCGCTAACGTCACGCCTCTTTTCCTTTGCATAATATATGTTACACGAGTTCGCGCAAACGTGTGACATCTATGGTTGGCTCAAACTCGGTTGGACGCGCGAGGCTACCCTCTCCAAGGGGAACTCACAGATGTGGAAATCGATTTCCCTCTCAAGAGTTTTGTCGCGATGAGCCTTCGGTTTCGAAAAGCTCGCGTTCATGCCAAGAGAAATGTCGAGGAAGGAAGCGGTACAGAGGTATACGACTAGACCTTACATCCAATGTATTCTTTCGGTCATTTTTCTGGCGCTCCAGAGCCCCATTACCATTTTCGTGTCACTCGCAACATTAACAATAGGTTACAGAAATGAACACAAGAGGAAGTGAGATAAAATATGAAATCACAAAAAATTCTGACCACACTTTTTATGGGATTTTCCTCACTTTACGTGGTCAAGGAACAACTTTTTCAATATTGTTAGAATTTCTACATATTCTTCATTAAAATACGTGTTGTTTGCATTTTGGAACATTCAAATCCTTCAATCCGTTCAGAAGTTATGACGTTTTAAAGATGCGTATGTTTGAGAGGAATTTATGGCCTGAAATTGTATTTTCCGAAAGGAATTTTTTTATCGAAAATGGTTAGGATTTCGAAGGTACGTCTATTCACCAAAAATTATTGTAATTGACCCCTGCAACCGAAAATAATTTCTCCAGAATGATTTGAAACTTTCCAATTTTCAGGGTAACAGACAGTTGTGGTCAGACATTATATTTTCAGTAATGAATTTTTTTCTCTAAAATGCGTAGGAATTCGGGGGTATGTCTATTCGCCAAAAACGATTGTAATTGATCCCTGAACACGAAAATAATTTTTCCGGAACTCTTTGAAATTTTTTTTCTTCGCCGAAAAATTTCAACAGCTACCCCCTGTCGATTTCTCTTAAAAATTAGTTTTTCATTTTTAGTAATTTTGTTTGACGCCCTATAAAAAAGTTGCCTAATACTTTTTTGTAGGTACTCATGAGCTCTACTTCAGAAAAAAATTTCATTGAAATATATTCACTATTGTAGGAGGTATGGCTGTTTGAAAATTGGACCATTTTTATGGGGTTTTTCTCATTTTTCGGGGTCAAGGAACAACTTTTCCAATATTTTTGGAATTCCTACATATTCTTGACCAAAATACGCGTCGTTTGCCTTTTTAAACATTAAAATCCGTCAATCCGTTCAGAAGTTATGACGTTTTAAAAATACGCACGAAATTTTGGAGCGGCATTTCTGGCCTGAAATTATATTTTTGGTAAGGAATTTTTTTCTCGAAAATGGTTAGGATTTCAAGGGTATGTCTATTCACCAAAAATGATTAAAATCGACCCCCGCAACTAAAAATAATTTTTTCAAAACGATTTGAAATTTTTTTTTCGCCGAGAAACTTGTCCACCTACTGAATTTTTTCCTCGAAAATGGTTACGATTTCGGGGGTATATCTATTCACAAAAAATGATTGTAATTGACCCTCGCAACCAAAAATAATTTTTCCAGGATGACCTCGAGCTTTTTAATTCCGCCGGAAAATTTAGACACCTACCCCCTGTCGATTTTGATTTTTAATAAATTTGTTTGACGTTCTATGGAAATGTTGTTTAATACTTTTTTGTAGGTATCCATAGGCTCTACTTCACAAATAAATTTTAACAAAATACATTCATTATTGTAGAAGTTACGGTTGTTTGAAAATTGCACCATTTTTATGGAGGGTTTACTTTACAAGATTAAGGAACAACTTTTCCAATATTCTCAGAATTTCTAAATATTCTTCGCCAAAATACGCGTTGTTTGCCGTTTCAAACATTAAAATTCTCCAATCCGTCCGGAAGTTATGATTTTTTAATCATACGCATACTGCCTACATTATCTTATGAATTTCATTTGCAAATTGATTAAAATCGATAAAAGAAACTCGTGTAACCTAATCTTAGTTATTTCTACGCCTAAAGTCAGCAACATTCCGATCGTACTATTATGAAATATATCGTGTAACGCCGCATCAAGCAGTGTTCGTGTATTATGTACGTAATGGAGACAGTCTGGAGAAAGCCGTTTTGCTTCCAAGGAACAGCTTTGAACACTTGACTAATGTATGGGGAAGTATCGATAGCTAAGCGAGTACTTGGAGGAATAGGGATTGCTGAAAAGCCCTTTGATGTCGGGTGTGAAAGGTGGCGTCACACTACACCCACACTGTTTCGTAATATTACGTAATATTCGTATCTTTGGAGGTTCATCCTAAAGATCGTTTCAAAAACACAATGTTAACCGTGTAAGCGCAGTCTCTGAATTTCAAAGTTCGTGTCACGCCTCTGTTAACATTAAATACGAATTAATAATCACAAATTGGTACGCACTGCTGGCTGAGAATTAATAGAATCTTAATTTAAACGTTATATGCGATACAATTTATGTCGAAACGACGAACAAAAATTTTTGACTCAAAGATTAACTTTCACGTTCGCGCCTCGTTAATGAATTTGTTTTCGTAAAGTGACATTACAGAATAGCAAAAACTAGTTTACGAGCCTAACATTTTTATTCGTTATTCGTGAATAAAATTTGCCCAACTCTGGTTAAACTTGTTCGATGAAAATAAACCAGGCTGCATTTGATTAGCTTTCACTTGCCTATCGCTTTAAACGTTTTCTCACAGGTAATACTGATATACAGTGGCGGATCGGAAAGAGGATGTTAAAAAGAGTAGAGATCGTAAATAAACATGGGACGAAGTTAGAAAATAAGAAAGAAATAACATTTTATAGAAATAAGGAACTTATTCTCGGCTGTATTTAAAAATTCCTTTCCTTCGTTTCCTACGTCCGGATGGTAACAACATACCAAGAGAAACATAGTGCCGAGTGACAACGTTTAACCATAAGCATAATCCGTTGAAATCTTTACCTTAAGCGCTTGACTTCGCGGCGAAGCATCAGTCAGCGTCACGGCGAGTCAACAACGAGGGCTTCAATTACGAATACAACACTTTGACCAAAACGACAAATACCCTCTCGATCATATATCATACGACGGATAATATATCGTGACATTATAATTTCGTGCGGACGGAAATGAGGTGAAATCCCCAAGATATACGGTCCAAATATAATAACCCGTGCTGTTCGCCAACTGTCGATCGTACATCCATTTATCAAACCTGAATGCCCATGGTAGTGATATATTCCTCCGGTTGAGCGCCATCTTGACGAAATTTCCGCGGCGCGACGTTGCTTACTCGTGCATACGTCTTATTCTCGTAGAAACTTTTAATTATGAATAATATCGTGTCCCGTGTATTACGAGACAGCTTCACCGTAAGCTACGCACATTAAGTTACTCGCCAGGCGAAACATTCATTTTATGTTACCGGAAACAGCGCTCTAAACAAGAAAAACACACAAATGGCTGCGTGTACAAGATGTCCCGTAGTTAACTCGTTAAACAGCCGAGTATTCGTAAACAGAAACAAGAGACACGCGTCAACTTTGACGAATGAGACATGTGCTATCTTGGATGCTTCGATGCAACCGAAGCTTTCAACAACACGAGATAGCTTAAAGCAATGGTTCTTAATATGCGCTTCATGATCGACAGTGGGTGTAAAAAGTATTCGTACAGTGACTAATTACGATTAAAGTGCTGAATAATAATGTTTATAAAACAATATTTTTTAAACAAATAGGTCACATGTATTCTTCAAATTATACTGGAAAAAATATTTTTAGTTGCGGGAGTCGATTACAATCATTTTTGGTGAATAGACATATCCTCGAAATCCTACGCACTTTCGAGAAAAAAATTCTTTACTAAAAATATAATCTAAGGCCTGAAATGGTTCTCCGAAATTTCATGTAAATCTTTGAAACATCATAACTCCTGAACGGATTGACGGATTTTAATGTTTAAAAAGGCAAACGACGCGTATTTTGGTCAAGAATATGTAGAAATTCCAAAAATAATGAAAAAGTTGTTTCTTAATCCCGTAAACTGTGAAAAACTCCATAAAAATGGCCCAATTTTGAAACAGCCATAACTCCTACAATAGTGAATATATTTCAATGAAACTTTTTTCTGAAGTAGAGCTTATGAGTACCTACAAAAAAGTATTAGGCAACTTTTTTATAGGGCGTTAAATAAAATTACTAAAAATGAAAAACGAATTTTTAAAAAAAATCGACAAGGGGGTAGCTGCTGAAATTTTTCGACGAAAAAAAAAATTTTTAATTAATTCTAAAAAAATTATTTTCGGTTGCGAGGGTCAATTGCAATCATTTTTGGTGAATAAACATACCCCCGAAATCCTATCTACTTTCGAGAAAAAAATTCATGTAGGTGGAAAACTATTATTAATAATTTTGTTAATAACTTGTTAACGAAGCCTCAATCAACAAACTGGTATTCTTAATTTTCGTCTTATTTTGGCCTCTAGAATCTCCCATTAAAATGTTTCCCAGCAATGGCCGAACACCCTGTATAAATATCAAGAAAAATGAACAAAATCACAGAAATGAACTCGCAATAAGTATTCGTACAGTTCTGTTGCCATTATAAAGTGTACAAGTAATTTAAACATTTGTAATAAAAACAGCAAATGACTAATATTTATAATTAGTATTTAGTAGGGTTTCCCTTTGATTTTATTATTGCGGCTAGCCTTCTAGGTACTGAATTAACTAAATTAGATATGATTTTATTACTAATATTATTCCATTCGTTGATTAAAGTATTTTTTAAGTCAGTTTATATAAAATTGTATGTTTTAAAACATAAATATTTCTTTTGTTTATTTGATATTGTTGTTCTACAGACTTTAGAGTATACATGTAACATGTTTAAAAAATATTATTTAATAGACGTTATTATTCAGCATTTTAGTCGTAATTAGTCACTGTAAAAATACGTTTTACACTCACTGTACTTATTTATTTATCGAATATTATCTCTTGGTGTAATTTAAAATTTATTTCTTCGATGTGGAAATCAAATTTCGTAAACGACGATGACACTAAAATATGGTCTTACGAGATTGACGTTTAACTTAATAGGTGCTAAACCGACGACTCTTATCAAGGAAATATCGGTTAATCCGAATGGCGTACAGAAATAATTGGTCGTTAAAAAGTTTTAAGTTTGGTGGCCATCTTACGCACAGCCTACAATTTTATATGCTCCATAAAGCTCGAGAGATTTATACTCGTATTCGAGAAAATCCCGATATTGCCCATTGAGAGTATATATTGACGCGGACGCGATTACGGAAACGGCGCTTTAACTTAAGTGGAAAATGTTCGTTCAATATGCACGGTTCTGGTCGGGCAACCTATGCCGCGCGAAATGCGATCCAGTAAAATACGCGCGAAAGAAAGACCAGCGATTCGGAATAACTTGACGCTTCTTTTCGAGATTCCGCGAAGTTCTCGTAACTTCGCGATAAGCTGACGTCCTAATAACCTGTTCTAATGCACGTGAGAATACCGCGGAACACGGACCCATATAAATTGTTACAAGCTGTTTTCTCGAAAACCCGTACAGATAGAACAGAATTCTCCCCCGATGCTTTCAGGTTCACCAGAGGCCCTTTCTCTGATAAATGGGATACCGTTGTCCTAGACCCCCTACGAGGCAGTGGAGCATCCCCTTTGTGGAGCAAAAAGGGACTGGGTAAATTCTAAAATACCCAAGAATTTTGTCGTTGTCCCTAATGGCTCCCGAGAAAATAGCTTTTAACTCTTTCCGTGAAACGTGCTAGGTGGAAAAGGATCGATGATTAGTAGTGGGAGTTCCCCCTGGTACTGGACAAACATCGTAATTCGTTACCTGGAATTTAAAATCGACCGTCGTGCACGCGAAACGAGCGAGAAAGATGGAAACAATACGTGACTAACGCAATTCTGAACGTTTTCATCGCGTAAGAAACGAAGTTTCAGAATGTGCCAATTTTGACTTTTAAAGCAGGCTTTTAAGTGGAGTTTTAAGCGAAACGTTAAATTACCACGCAAGTACTGACTTAACGTTCCTTATCGTCGAGTAATCTTTAAATCCTTTTTAAAATTATTTTTTGTGTATCGTTTTGGTGTAATGTTTGCTGCATATTCCAGAAAAGAATTTGAATATCGTTGAATTATGGCGCGAGTCAATGGGAAAAGCGACTCCTGGGAAGACGAGAACTTAGGAGCTGCTCTTGATAAAGCAATCGTAAAAGAAGTTAACATTAGAGTCATAACTTAACGGCAGACATAATTTAAAGTCGCGAAGTACACGATGAAGTAAAAGTTGACCCTAAATTCTGCAGATTCCCGTGTTTTTCTCGCGTCCGATAGTAGGTGCCACTTTCAGTTTAACTGGAAATTTATACGAAAGTTTAAAGAGGATTTAACGTGGTTAATCCTAAGAGGATTTCTGAAATTTCGACTGACCTCGAGCATTCTCAAATTATATAAGTTTATTTTACTTTATTCAATTACTAACTTGTAAATTGCTACACCACCTTCAAAATGAGGGAAACGAAGAATGTAAATTATGAATTATCACTTCAAAATTAAAAACATACGACTTTATTAGACTATTCTCTCTGATTTGTTCTTTTTTTTTTATTTAACTTTTGACTATGTACTTCTCATACTCTGTTTTATATTTTACATTATTCTCTATCAGTTCATATTAATATCAAAGAAATAAATAAACGACTACATTATTCTAGTAAAATCTGTTAAGAATAGAGACAAGTTCTTTAAATACACTACAGAAAATATTTAATAACTTTACAGATGGATGAAAAAATTAGCTAAAAATTTTCGTGCACCTTTTTAAAGCAACAATGTACGCGTGTGCCAAATTTCAAATGCTTAGGTCCGATACTTTTCGTTATACTAAATCGTGAATATCGCTGGAAAAATGACTGTTCACACGAGAATACCTCATCAAGTGTCCGACATTAGGGGAATTCCCCTTGCATGTTTTATCCCTTGTACCAGAAAACTACTTCTGAAGAAGAATTCGCTAGGTGAACGCGGAAGATTTCCACGAAACGTTCGAGCTGTCCGTAGCATAGCAAATTCCACTTATCGCCGATGCCAGGATTACGCCTGATCGTTAAATTAGCGGCTGCAGATTATTACTGTTAACCGCAGTTATCGCGAAAATGGTCGGAATCTTACTACCAGATTCGCCAGACGTAATTTCATTGACCGACGTGCTTGTTCGAGGCTCGATTTAACGTATCTCAATCCGCCACAAAAGATTGTGACATCACTGTCTCTTAAACAATTCACCAAAAATATGTTAAAAATATCTTGACAACTACCTACTGAATAAATATTCTTTTATAATTAAAACTACTAACTTTTAAATTTATGAGTGAAAAATAAAATTTTCGTTCAAAACATTGCACTGTTAATAATCTTTTTTATGTTGTCTTTATATCTGGAGTATCTGAAATAGTGCAATTCTTATTTCCTACAAAATTATATAAATATATGATCCCCAAAAAACTCATAGAGCTACATAAATCATGCAGAAATAAGTTTGCAAAGTTTTATATTTAGTTTCTCATTTGCTTTCTTTAAAAAAATTCTTAAATATTCCCTAAACAACCTTCCCCAAAGATTCTCTAATAATAATAAAAAATCATAGCTTTTCTTTTGTACTATCAATAGATAAATCGATAAGTTCTCTATTTGGGCGTTAACGCAATTCTTATTTCCTACAAAATTATATAAATACAGGGTGTTCGGTCACCCCTGGGAAAAATTTTAATGGGTGATTCTAGAGGCCAAAATAAAACGAAAATCAAGAATACCAATTTGTTGATGGAGGCTTCGTTATAAAGTTATTAACGTTTAATGTTCCGCCTGTGAGACGGTAACCTGCGAACAGCTGCATGCACGCGATAGTGGTTCTCATTCAGCATGAGAAACTCTACTTAATGACATATCGACAGCCTCACAGTTTTCTGAGTAAGAACCACTAGCAGCTGTTCGCAGGTTACCATGTCACAGGCGGAACATTAAACGTTATTAACTTTCTAACGAAGCCTCCATTAACAAATTGGTATCCTTGATTTTCGTCTTATTTCGGCCTCTAGAATCTCCCATTCAAATTTTTCCCAGGGGTGGCCGAACACCCTGTATATGACCCTAAAAATATTCATACAGCTACATAAACGATGCAAAAATAAGCTTGTAAAGTTTTATATTTAGTTTCCCATTTATTTTCTTTAAAAAAATTTTTAAATATTTCCTAGACAACCTTCCCCAAAGATTCTCTAATAGTAACCAAAAATCATAGCTTTTCTTTTGTACTATCGATAGATAAATCGATAAGTTTTCTATTTGCACGTTAACGTGCCTGGTAAACGTGTCTTATAAACGCAACATGTGGAACATTGAATATAAATTTTATCCAGGGTCAATCTCTTTGACTCTCGAGCATAGCTGACCAAGGCAACGCGAGATCGCGTTTAGGCGACACGTAAACCCTTCGCGACGATCGCTACGCTAATACGATAGCCTTGGTAGGATTACCTAGGACCCGAGTGTTCCCTCAATTATGAAAACTGTTTTTACTCAAGCGGAAAACGCTCCGTAGTTGCGACAGGTCATTGAACACCAGAACGGCTCCGTGTCGTTAAACACCACACCCACGAAAAAATAAAGGCAGATAGAAAGGGAAAGTATATATTCTACGGCGAGCGTGTACGTTACACGGGAACGCCTGTAACGTTCCCTCTCTAATGACCCTGTATTGTCTGAGTTTGTGGCAAATTGTTCGTGTGTTCGCCGTGCTTTCGCGCGATTATGAAAACTCTGGCTTCCGAACCGCGGTAAATACTCACAAATTCACGAGATATTCACGGAAATCATCAATCACGGTTCGTGGATGAAAATTGAAATCACAGTTTACGGAGAAGAAAGGATGATTAACTGCTACGAAACACAATGAAAGAAATGGATGATCAGCCAAACGATTATCTTGTTGCTTCGATGTATAAATATTTGCATAATTTATTGGGTAGATTTACTGATCGGTGTTGGTAAATATATGATGTGTAATGAATAATTGTGAATCTAAGTATTAATTACTCTTTAAAGACATCCAACACTTGAAGTGTTAGATGCTTCCATTGAATTCTTTTGCTTTAAAGTTTTATGGCTGTGAAATTGAATGGTGGATAGTTGTTTCGAGGCAAAGATGGCAGACATTTTATAGGAAACCGTTGTTCATGTTGAAAAAACTAATCTCTGATTAAACAGTTTTCGTTTAAATTTAGCTCGCGTTATCCTCAGCTTGAAAAAAGAATTGTAATATAAAAATTGTATAACGAGGAAATAATAAATACATTGAGAACTAAACCATCGATTCTAGAAAAGTTAATCCTAGTTAATAATTTTAATGCTCGTACGTTTTAATTTAAGTTCAAACCGCGGAAACAAATTAAGTTAATGTGCACATTTTTTTGCTCTACCAATGGTATACATTAGAGGCATCTTTATTCTTTCTGGTTCTTTGTTACAGTGCTCCCTTTAAAGAATTTTACTCGATTTGGAGGAAAATTCCCATTTCACCTGAGAGTCAAAAAAAGAAATAAGAATGGAGGAGACCGAACCAACGAAATAAAGGAAGAAAAAAGCATAAAAGTATTCTCGTTTATATATCTGATGCTTCTACAGTTCATTGTAGGTATTCCACTTCCATACAGCTGCAAAATCTACTCGATGGAAAATATGCATATTCGACATTTTTGTAGAAAACCAATTTTTTCACTTAGCAATAATCCATAATATTCTTCTCCTTCTTTTTTACGCAAAAATATTTCTTCTTTTCTCGTATAATACATACTATGAATATTTTTACAATTTCATTTCTAAAGTAGATAATCCAGTTAGTTGAACTTATTTATAATTTTTTATCAGAAGATGACTCGAACTTTATTTTGCTTATGCCAGAACTGAAGAAAGTAATCAAATTCTTCGATCGATTCTAACCATCTTTCTGCGTTTGAAGCTTTAATTTCATGAAAGTATCTTGTTAACTTTACGATTGCAAGTTGGTGATTTCTCATTCAAAAAAAAAAAGAACGACAGACAACGGTTTCATAAAAAATTGGCGTTCATCCTGAAAAACTTCATCTCCGATCCTTATGTTGATTCAACATTTGTTATTCAAATTAGTGGCCACTGCATGTTTGCTAACTTTGGAGCTACTTTTTGCAACCACCAAAAATTTGAAGCTTCATTTGCCTTTGTGAAATTCTCCTATTACAATGTTATCGTTCCATTGTAATTCTCAGTGAGAAAACGATATTGTCGAACCATAGTTAATATCAGTTACACGATACCGTGGAAATACTCTGGATATCAATTTCACAGTTAGGGCATCCGCCACTCATATATTAACTCTCGGCACTTCTAAGGCCAGCTGAACTCTCTAAGCACTTAAAGGCGTTCTACTCCTATAACCAGTGTTATTGCCCATTAAACAATCTTAATTTATGTACGATCACTTCCAAAAATATTTATTCAGTGAATTTTCATACCCGCCAAATTTGTCTTCAACTAGATTGGTGGACGCCACACTGTGGCAAACACGGCTAGACAACAAGTTAAATATTTTGAGTTCCAACACTTCGAGGCAATTAGAAGTAGTCTCATTTTATAGGTAATGAATCATCGAATATAATTCTGTGCCGTCAAATTTTTTACATTTTGTAGGCCTCCCTAAACTTGGAGCACTTTAACACGTATGTATATTCGTATACTTTTGTAATACTATATTCCATAAATTATTTTTTCTTATATTCACCTTTAAGTTTATGTATTATACATCAAATTTTATACTTTTTCTTGCAACCAGTGAGATCTTCAAATAAATTTCCTATGAGTGTAATAGATTAAAGAACCCATATGTCATAAAATAATGATATACTTTTTAATGTCAAGTTTCACAATCATGACGCTATTCACTCATCATCAATTCTTATACAGGGTGTTCGGCTAGTCCTGGGAAAAATTTTAATGAGAGATTCTAGAAGCCAAAATAAGACGGAAATCAAGGATACCAATTTGTTGATTGAGGCTTCGTTAAAAAGTTATAGAAACATTTCCAGCCACACAGTATATTTTCGGAAAAGAATTTTTTTCTCGAAAATACATAGGATATCGGGGGCATGTCTATTGACGAAAAATGATTATAATTGACCCTTCCAAACAAAAATAATTTTTTCAGAACGATTCGAAATTTTTCATTTTCTCCGAAAAATTTAGGCATCTACCCCCTATCGATTTTTCTTAAAAATTCGTTTTTGATTTTTAGTAATTTTGTTTGACGCTCTATAGAAAAGTTATCTAATACTTTTTTGTAGGTACCCAAGAGCTCTACTCCAGAAAAAAGTTTCATTGAAATATATTCACTATTGTAGGAGTTATGGCTATTTGAAAATTGGACCATTTTTATGGAGTTTTTCTCATTTTACGGGATTAAGGAACAACTTTTCCAACATTTTTGGAATTTCTACATATTCTCGACTAAAATACGCGTCGTTTGCTTTTTTAAACATTAAAATCCTCCAATTCGTTCAAGAGTTATGATGTTTCAAAGATTTACATGAAATTTCGGGAAACCATTTCAGGCCTTAGATTATATTTTTAGTAAAGAATTTTTTTCTCGAAAGTGCGTGGAATTTCGGGGGTATATCTATTGACCAAAAATTATTGTAATTGACCGCCACAACTGAAAATAATTTTTTTACAATGATTTGAAATTTTTTAATTTCGATGAAAAACTTGTCCACTTACTGAATTTTTTTCTCAAAAGTGGATAGGATTTTGATGGCATGTTTATTGACCAAAAATGATTGTAATTTACAACTGCAACTAAAAATAATGTTTTTAGGACGATTCAAAATTTTTTTTTTCGTCGAAAAAATTTCCAGTCGTTATGGAACCTTAAACGTTAATAAATGTTTAAGGAAGTCTGAGTTAACAAATTGGTGTTCTTGATTTGCGTCTTATTTTGTCCTCTAGAATCTCCAATTCAAATTTTTTCCCACAGATGGCCAAACACCCTGTATATTAAAATCAGCACATGTTTACATTGACGAGGTATTCATAAAACAAATCTATTCTTTTTCGTGGTCATTCCTCGTACGAATAAATTTAAATAAAATTGCATACTATACGTTTGAAAAATTACATTAAATTGTTCGTCAAGGGGTTAAAATTCATACTTTACGGAAAAATATCTTATAGACTGACTTTGAAATAGATTCATTATACTAAATAAATCAGAGCTAGGTGTGATTATAAAATCTTTACAAAAATCAATTTGGGGGTGAGTTTCCAATCGTTCTTAAACCTTTTCCGAAATTAAAAAATTTGTCCAGCTGGAATGGGGATCAGACGCACCGTGAGTCCGTTCGATGGTCTCGCAAGGTCTGCTGCGAGGCGGTTCTTCCGGTTTCACCCCCGACAACCCCGACGAAAGGCAGTGATCCACGGCTGGTCGGCGGGGGTGGTGAGTCAACCGCGGTCGGGTGGCGCGAGAAGAGCAAGGGAACGTTGTCGGTTGGCCTAAATTATGGAAATAATATATGCCCGGGTCCGAGAGCCCGGGGTAGAAATTAAAACGCCACCGGGGCCTGGCCAGATTAAGAGTAACGCTGAGCGTGGGAGTGGAGCGTAGCCAGACGTTATAGAGGAGGCTTTGAGCGTGGCCGCGGACATGTTACTCGTATACACGTCACGGGGAGAGTTCGCCCCGGCCACGTTCCACGACGATGTAGGGAATAGCGGCCCCCGAAGCGGGGATAGATGCGAACAGAGCACACGGTGTATGTATCGGGGGAGAACCAGAGCCGAGAACGAGTAGATCTTGCACGCGAGCTCGCGTGATCTACACCGACGCTCACGCACGCTCACGCGCGTCCAACGCCTGTGCAGTTATTCATTTCTACTCGCTCTCTCCTCTGCGAGCGTGCGCTGTGTGTTGCAAGGAACAAGGGACGGCCCCGTAGGAAAGAGACACGCAGAAGATGGACAAGACTGAGTGAAACACACACAGAGGGAGAGAGTGCAAGAGGGAGACCGGGATAGCCAACTGCGCCCCTCACGTGTAATATAGTAATAACGCGTAGCAAAGCTTTATCGCCGTACCGACTCCTCTATTTATTATTCACAGTGTGTCCACGCACACGTACCTCGTGCACTCGCCTCGGAGAAGATCTTTTCTTCCTCTTAGGGGCATAGAGGAGCTCGATGGAGACCAGAGGACAACGCGAATCGACGCTCTAGCGCGCGCCAGGACGCTAGATTTTTTTGCGACGTTTTTACTTGTAACTGCTATACACACCATTCACAAGGTTGATTTACCTACCACTGTAATCGAATAACTATAGGTAGATTTCCCGATGACACGGCTATGTGGTATTTATTGGGTCTTTTATAGTATCGATTGGAGTTATGGACTCGTTAAATGTGATTTAGAGTCAAGGTTTGGAATAGTTACTTAGGAAATATATTGTCAGAGAATGTCATATGTGTACAGGGTGTCGTGGGACTTAAAAGTTACACCTTGTCAATTGTAAAACATTTTGAAAATTTTCTTTATTCCATTGAACATTACTTTTTAAATATATTATGTACAGAAATTATAAATTGAAGGCATGATTTCTTATCTTGAAAGAATGTTCTTTATTATAAAAAAAAACGGAAGCAAAATATCAAACGAGGTCCTCAGAACATCTTACTGAAAGAAAAGAGTTTTACGAGTGAAAAATGCTATCTTTAGAATGTCCAACTTTACGTGTTTATATAATTTAAAATTTGTATTATATTTTAATAATTTTTTTATTTACGAGATCCATGGATATTCAGAAAGCAATAAACATTAACCAGATATTGATATAACAAAATTGATTCTTTGGCAAAATGTCATTGAATTCTTCAATTCCGACCACTGTGCGGGCAACTTGAGGGAAGTATTATTTAGGGGTGACAGAGTGGATGATTTAAATTGAGTCAGTTCTAGACCAACATAGTAGGAGGAAAGGAAAGAAAAGAGGAGCATTTTAACGTTTAATGGTCACTCGAGAGAGTGTATATCTGGGAAAAATTGTAATGGAAGATTCTAGAGGCCAAAATAGAACGAAAATCAAGAACATCAGTTTGTTGATGGAGGCTTCGTTAAAAAGTTATTAAAATTTAAAGTTTCGCCAGTATTAAATTTTTTTTTCGAAAATGCGCAGGATTTCGGGGGTATGTCTATTCACAAAAAATGATTGTAATTAACCCCTGTAACCGAAAATAATTTTTCCAGAATGATTTGAAACTGTTCAATTTTCAGGGTAACAGACAGTTATGGTCAGACATTGTATTTTTAGTAATGAATTTTTTTCTCGAAAATGGTTAGGATTTCAAGGGTATGTCTAATGACAAAAAATTATTGTAATTGACCCTTACAATCGAAAATAATTTTTTCAGAATGATTTGAAATTTTTTAATTTAATTTTTTAATTACTTTTTAACGAAGCCTCAGTCAAGAAATTGGTATTTTTGATTTTCGTCTTATTTTGGCCTCTAGAATCTCTCATTACAATTTTTCCCAGGGGTGGCCGAACGCCCTGTTTATACGAATAGAAGATCGATCGTGTACTTGTGAGAGAGACAAGAGCGTAGCCTTCTGTTGGTGAGCACAGAAAGCGCGCCACAGATGTTTAGTAATATTATACTAAGCAAAACAACTTCGCGATTTACATAGTATGCGTTGGGTTTATATTGAACTGTTCATTTGTTTTAGAGATTTCGTTTTAGTTGGCAGACCAGGTGCTAGCACGTTCCCAAACAGATTCTGTGAGCAATTGTGGAATTTACAGTATTTAACCAAGTCTCTAGTATCTACAGGATTGTCTTAACACCATCGAAAATTGATTCGATATAGAAATATTATTTAGAAATCAAAAGCTGAGATGGAAGTAAAGAATTAAGTAACAAAATTATACATCCAGAATTGTACTGTAGATTTTTTATTCGTTCTATTGGATGCTTCTTGTTGCGTAAAGACGATATTTAAATTTCAATATTTACAAGTAATTTACAAGTCATGTTGGATACCATTAATATTCTGCTGTTTGTTTTTAGTCATCGGCCTGGAAAATGTAAACTCGATCTCGTTTAAAAAGCACTCGTACAGACCCTCCCTTTTCTGGTAGCAATAAAGTTAGCTAATTGGTGAAATTTTTAATTGTTTCCTTATAGGGAAGGAAACTTTCAAAGAAGAAATGATACTAAATAATGATTATACAAAATTTGTAAGTAATGTTAGAGTAAAAAAATTATGATACAACCTTGAAACTGAATTTATTCACGAATTAGTTAGAACGATTGTCTGCCACGAGAGTCGAAGGTGTAACTAACCGTAATCGGAATTAGGTATTGTTGCGATGGTAGTTTATCTTACGGTAGTCGCACACTCTTCCTCCGACGACTAAACTTCTCTACCGATGATTTATCTTCGTTTGTGTTGCCCCGTAACCAATTTCCGAAACTTTAATGCGAATCAGTCACGAGTTTCCCTCGCTTTAAATAAGTTCCGATCCGACGTTTACTTTCAGGCGTAATTATATTCAGACGCCATTTCCAGAGTGATTCGTTTCCACGAGAATATAAGGACCGACAAGTACGACTGTTTTGGTATTCATCAAAAAGAAAAATATTTTACATAACAAGCGTCATACATTCTAAGAAAAATTAAAATTAGTTATTCAGTCTATTCAAGTCATATTTTGATTTTAAATGTACCAGTATATTCTGGATCCATTTTGATCCAAATTTAAATTTCATTATTTCATTATTCTGTGCAAGGTTTTTGATTAAATTATTGTATTATTGTATTTGAAAATTCCTCAATTATTATTATCGTTTATTTTCACGAGTCGATTTACTATTATTATTACACGATTCTAAAATGAACTGTTTCCACAGGTTAAAACCGATTCAGTTTATTTTCACGAGTCGATTTACTATTATTATTACACGATTCTAAAATGAACTGTTTCCACAGGTTAAAACCGATTCAGGTAATTTCTAAATAACATTCGTAATTTATTATTATCGTTTATTTTCACGAGTCGATCTACTATTATTATTGCACGATTCTAAAATGAACTGTTTCCACAGGTTAAAACCGATTCAAAATCTGCTCAGCGAGGGTTACAAAAGTAAATACATCAGATGTTTGATAACTGGGGCATGTCCGTGGAATAACACGATCTCTCGTTGAGTATCGCCAGCTACACGGCACAGTTTTCATGGAAACTAAGAGGTACGCAATGCGTTAACGGAGAAAAGTTTTCCCCATTGCTACGACGCGCGATCATTCTCTGTAACACTTTCTTTAAACCTGACCCGCGTGAAAATGCAACCTGAATTTCACTCTCTACGACTGGCTCGCGATTATCATTGATCACGTATCACTTTGTTGCATTTCGAATATGCAGGTTAATGTATCGGTATAATCCACACGCAGCATGCATAAGGTAACACGCACGTGCACATTTCTATGCAAAACTCGTAATCGAATTTGCAATTTTAACCGCAGTTAATGATATATAATTTGCCAGCTTTTCAAAGTCACTGGTACTTGGTATCAATTCCATTACGAAATTCATTCTTCGCTACGAAAATACTCGCTCACGGACCTTCACGTTTAAACTTCAACTTCCGTGCTTCGATAACTGTGTTCATGCATTTTGCTATACTGTAATATCGTAGAATACTTGCAATTTTTAGCAGAAATTTAATTTTCGTACCCAATAAAGTCTGTCGATAACAAATCCATTTTTCCATCGACACTGGAGGTTAAGAATTGTCCCTTTCTGCATCTAAATATAATAATATTTAAATGTAATATAATTATTCAAACAGTGGATATGAGTTTTTCATTGCTCGAATTAATATACGAGATATTGGAAGAAACGTAAGCGCACAGTAAAACTTTTTTAACTGATCAAATTCATTTGTATTTCATCGTGTACTTCGCTATACTGTAATATCCTAGAATACTTGCAATTTCTGGTAGAAATTTAATTTTCATATGCAATAAAGTCTGTCGATAACAAATCCATTTTTCCATCGACACTGAAGGTTAAGAATTGTCCCTTTCTGCATCTAAATATAATAATATTTAAATGTAATATAATTATTCAAACAGTGGATATGAGTTTTTCATTGCTCGAATTAATATACGAGATATTGGAAAAAACGTAAGCGCACAGCAAAACTTTTTTAACTGATCAAATTTATTTTTATTTCATCGTGTACTTCGCTATACTGTAATATCGTAGAATACTTGCAATATCAAGTAGAAATTTAATTTTCGTGCGGAATAAAGTCTGTCGATAACAAATCCATTTTTCTATCGACACTGAAGGTTAAAAATTTTCCCTTTCTGCATCTAAATATAATAATATTTAAGTGTAATATAATTATTCAAACAGTGGATATGAGCTTTTCATTGCTAGAATTAATATACGAGATATTGGAAGAAACGTAAGCGCACAGCAAAACTTTTTTAACTGATTAAATTCATTTTACTTGCATGGATAGCATTTAAAAGTCTCGACATTCTTTTTATCCTTTTGTCTCCAAAATAAAATAAAAAATAAAAAAAGTAACGAATATAAAAAATTATTGAACAATGTAATAAAACAATATCCATTTTTTCACTTGTGTTCCAGCAGTTTATTTTTATTTTAAATCGTCAAAGCTCGCGACCCTTTCCAAGAAGCAAAATTTAGTTTACCCGGATATGTTCTGCGATAGAAAAAATTTCAACAACAGTCTGCCAAAACAAAACACGGAATATTCGAAGCAGCGAATCCGCACTATTCTAAACGGGGATTACTTCGAAGCCGATCAAACACGAATCGACGAACAAACGAGTAGCTTTTATTTTATTTATCATAAGTTTTTGAGGACAGTATTTCTTGCATTGAATTACGGATCGCGGAAAGCACCGAAATTCCGCATCACAATTTATATCTCAGCGTACCAATAATAAAGGAAGCGTAAATATTGACGGCGTTGAAAATAAAACTTCGAGTAAACAAGATTCGTACTTGCATTCCCAAATACGAAACGACACAGAAACAATCACTGGTCCTCCCGTGTGGTCTCTGCGCCACGTGGGGAAAAAAAAATAATTCATCGATGAGGAATAACCAATCGCGCAAATATTGATTTACGTAACTGGACCACGATATTGTGGCGTTATCCAAATTCCGCGATTCAGATTCTACCGGTATACACTTCTACGCGTGCATTAAAGCTCCAGTTACGTTTGTAACGCGAGCTGCAATCTCTGCGCTTCGCGCCTGAACAATTTATCCCTCTCTTACGGTGGACGTAATATTCATCTTGACCGCGTTACAAGCTTAACGTCAGACAGGCCTACGGGCATCCGTTTCGTCGAATCTCAGGCAACAGTGGCGTAGAATTAACCTCTTTAAACCTGATGAATGATACGTTCGAACGTAGACTTAAACTCCTCAGGCACGGCAAAAATTGGATTTTAATTAGTTCGCGAGGCATTGATAAAAAGACGGTGGAAGATCCATTTTCTGTAATTTTTTGAAAGGCAACATAATCGTCAATAGAGAATTTTATTGAGAATATGTGTATCAATCTCTGAATGATTTTTGAGTTATCAGTAGACTGCGAATGTTTATGCATTTATGGGGAATTTTAATTCTCAAGAAATTACAGAATGCACTTAATATGCAAAAATATAAGAAGTATTTAAAGTAAGATACGAATTGTTATATTTAGGGGTTGAGACAATCATCTACAAAGCTCCCATTTCATTAATTCTATTAATAAAAATATGAATTTGCATAAAGATCCGCAGTCTAGTTATCAGGTACATCTAGAGCACCGCTACGTGGGTCGGGATAACGCCATTTTCTTCGTTATAAGTAAATGTGAGCATTTAAAAAAAATTGTTTTCGAAAATTCAAGAAATTGTTCGCACACGGTAAATAGGTCATTTTGACTAAAGGGACGCATAAAATAACGCTCATTTTGTGCCAGTTGAGATTGTGTAACCCCTTAGTTATCCCTCAGTAATTTCCGTAATTGTTGTTAAATTTTATTGAAAAGAATTCTGAGTACTCTCAAAACATCTACTAACTTGTGACAAAATTAATTCATTCAAAAATCCTACGGTCTCTTCAGGGGGGGAAGAATAACTCAGAAAGTGCTTTTTTCATCCCCAAAATTAGACCTAAATTGAAGCTGAAATTGAATAAGGGAATAATAAAAAGAATTCGATCCATGCAATTTTTAATTCTAAAAATTCTGGTCTAGAGTATGCTAATTTAGAAATTTATTTAAAAAATTCTGGTCCAGATTAAAGTGTCCCGTGAACAGGAGTGATACTATGGAGTGTCTCAATTAGGGGAATAATCGCGTCCGTAATGGAAATCAGCCGTTAAAAATCCGACAGCATTTCGTAGGGAGAAAGGACGCGTATTCAGGGCCGGTGCGTGTGACGGGGAATGGAAATTCGTGGAAACGCGACGCTCGAGGGTAACGCGAAAGGCGGACAGGTACGTCGATGCGAATTACACGGGGACGCGTATTCGTGTGAGATAAATACGCGCGGAGAGCAACGTCTCCGGAGTGAAACGTGAAGCAAGAGTTGGCAGCCGGCCAGAGTAGAATCGAGCTTGCCTCGGTCGAGGCCCCGACGCGACGGCTGGCTTTTGCGAGGCGGGCGTATGCTAAAATTGAAAGAAAAGAAGCGCCAGCGATTCACGTCAGCCTGATTGGAGTCGGCTCGAGGACACGTCGCTGGCTCGCATTCGAATTCGCGTAATCGCGTCTGCCGACGTGTGCATCCGGGGGAAAGGTAGCCTCTTTGTTGCGTTAAACGTTAAACATTATTTCGCCGTGTTACGGAATTAAACGGAGAAGAGTCTGCTCGGATTTAACGAGGCCTTTGCGTTTCGCGAATTTCAAACCGCGTTTCGCGTTTCCGCGTCGCGAGTCACGAGACGCGTGCGATTTTATTCTCTCCGCGAGCAAACAAACGCTTGTCCTCGTAACCAAAAAATTTAATACGATTACTGACGAACACCATCATCCCGATGGTGGGTCTGTTTAGACCCAACTGACACTTTTCGTTCTTACCCCTTATTTTCTGAAAACCTTTCTGGTACTCGTTATGCACTCTTTGACTGTTTATATTTCATTGGCAATTTAAGTATCTGTTCTTTTAATCAAATTCAAACATGGAACAAAAATTAAGATTATTCTACGTTATTGTAAGTTGGAAGTCTAAATATACAGGGTGTTCGGCCACCCCTGGGGAAAATTTTAATGAGGGATTCTGGAGGCCAAAATAAGACGAAAATCAAGAATACCAATTTGTTGATGGACGATTAACGTTTAAAGTTCCGACCGTACTGAATTTTTTTTCTCGAAAATGCGCAAGATTTCGAGAGTATGTCTATTCACCAAAAATGATTATAATTGACCCACGCAACCGAAAATAATTTTTCCAAAACGATTTGAAATTTTCTTTTTCCGTCGAAAAATTTCACACATTCTCGAATTTTTTTCTAAAAAGTGGGTAGGATTTCGGGGGTATGTCTATTCACCAAAAATGATTGTAATTGACCCCCGAAACCGAAAATAATTTTTTCAGAATTAATTAAAAAATTTTTTTTTCATCGAAAAATTTAGGCAGCTACCCCTGTCGATTTTTCTTTAAATTTCCTTTTTCATTTTTAGTAATTTTGTTTGGCGCCCTACAGAAAAGTTGTGTAATACGTTTTTGTAGGTACCCATGAGCTCTACTTCAGAAAAAAGTTTCATTGAAATATGTTCACAATTGTAGGAGTTATGGCTGTTTGAAAATTAGACCATTTTTATGGGGTTTTTCTCATTTTGCGGGGTTAAGGACCAACTTTTGGAATATTTTTGCGATTTGTACATATTCTCCACTAAAATACGCGTAGTTTGCCTTTTTAAACATTAAAATCGTCCAATGCGTTCGGAAGTTATGACGTTTTAAAGATTCGCATGAAAATTCGGGCAGACATTTCTGGCCAGAAACTATATTTTCGGTAACGAATTTTTTTCTCGAAACTGAGTAGGATTTCGGGGGTATATCTATTCACCAAAAATGATTGTAATTGACCCCTGCAACTAAAAATAATTTTTTCAGAACGATTTGAAATTTTTGAATTTAATTGTTAATAACTTTTTAACGAAGCCTCCATCAACAAATTGGTATTCTTGATTTTCGTCTTATTTTGGCCTCTAGAATCCTCTATTAAAATTTTTCCCAGGGATCGCCGAACACTCTGTATAAGTGTCAAGAGTAACAAGACAAAACATAAGTCAATAAAGTAGAGTAGGTAATCGATCGCCACCTGCTGGATTACTTATTGATTATACTTGTTATAAATAAAACATATATAATTAAAATAATAAACTGTCCAGTAAAAACCTCGACAATAAGTATTGCAAAATGTAAGATAAGGGTCTCGAAAGACCCAGCGATTAACGAATAGTACGATTTTATTCTTGATATTAGAGCTAAAGAATAGTTCCAAAAAGAAACAAACGAGACACTAACATTACCAACAATAATATAATTTTCCAACTATATAACAATACACGCAATTTTACTGCTTTCATAAAAGCAAACAGTTATAATTGGAATATATTTCTGTTGATAAAAGTTCCCGGTTCTTTTTAGTACATAAAACTAATTTCCGTTGTACTGAAATCGCGATCAAATGTTCCCCAGCGATATTTTATTGGAAATCTGTGAAAATTCGTATATACATGGTGTGAAAGAACAATATTGATAGATTTTTGGGGTACATAGTATTCGCTAACCCGAATAAAAAATATTTGGGCGACGCGGACTGAAAAATCAATGTTATCAGAATTAGAAACGATTTTCGATTCCAGTATCATCGCGAACTGACCAAATTTATGCGCCTCGGTCGGAACGAAACGCTAACGATAACTCGAACCGCAGAGAGTTAATCGATTCGAACGAATTTTTCTTCCCGAGTACACATAACCCTCGATTTACACGGTAGATTAGTTCCGGAAAAGTTTCGTGTAAATCGAGACTGACATTTATATAGAAAATGTAGATCTAGGTAAAGTATTTCCCAATGTGAAAGGTTTCAAACCCTGAAAACTTATTATTAAAATTTATTGTATTAATATATTGGTGATGAAACCAAATTTCTTTATGATAAACTCTCATTTATTTTTGTAGATATTTTGTCGCGTAAGTACTATTCTTAATTTTTCTTCGAATGCATTCACAAGTTTTTTTTATATCTAATTTTTAAATCTACGCTACATATAATTAGACTCTTATGAACATTGCTGTTTACAAAAATAATAAAACGACATTGCATCATAAATTTTTTGAGATTTTATAACAGATGGAAACAGTATTTCAGAGACAAATAATTTTAAGAATAAAAGTCTCATCTACTACGTTTATTATTTCTAGAAAAGTAGCCTCATTTAAAGCATAATTGCAACTCATCGTAATATAATGTTACGTTTCTTTCGTGCAATAACAGTGGAGAACATTATATTATTTATACCAAGCAAATTCAAATTATTTTGTCGAGTTCATAGTCTTCGAGCACAAATAATCAGAGATCTGTTCAATGAACTACAAAACAACAGCTTGACATTTAAATCAGACGATTAATCGTGATAACCAAATGCTCCACAAAAATTTGTAACATGTAATTTAACAATTTTCGTACAGTTAAATAATTTTCCATAATGTGATAATAATACGATTACTGTCGTTAAAAAATATTAATGAAACATGCGTTTCGAGTAGAAAAAGCAATTTTTCTTGTGCATTTAAGTTATTGTAAAAGTCTTTGACGAGGGTTAAATAAAAATGGAGCAATTTGAATAGCGTGTTAATCGAGGGTTGGATTTCGTCGAAGCGATTGCCACAGGGAATCGACGCAACCGCGAATCCTTGGGGTTGTTTGCCTGTTGTCCTTTTTATTAAAATAATTACGTCCGTTCAAGATCACGACGGCAGGAATATAAAAAAAAAACAGCAGAGCGTAAGCAACTGAACGCCACCGCGGGCGCATGATTGCTCCAGTAAATTAACGGGAAATTGTTCTGGCTTTAAAACTGAGTTTATTTTATCGAGCGGGGTAGTTGCAAAGCCTCTTAACTAGGATCGTTATCATTCGCGTATGCCAGCGAATGGCTAATCTTTCCGTGAACCGCGGAACAGAATATCAGCGTTTGGTTAACTGATTATACAATGTGAGCAACAAACCCCAAAAACTAAACGAAATCTGAACAAATAACTTGTATTTTACAGTAACTTGTTATTTTTTAAGTTCGAACCTTTTAGTAATTTGTTACTTTTAATTAATTAGGAATAAATGGACCCTAAGTTTCCAAGTTTACATTTATCTGTATTAAATTAGAATAATGTTTTGTTAGATGATAAAATTATTGTACTGTGACACTCAGGTTCTGATTTTAGAATCACTTTCCTTCTTTCTAAACTAGGAAGCTCTTTAGTAATTTTATGAATCTCTACTTAAACGATTTGTGTAGCTACGGATGAATATTTTAGTGTTTCTTTTCTATCGAAACGGTCACGGTAAAGGGTAGCGCGGTGCAAAAAGGCCAGAATGGATCGTGAACGGAATTGCAAACTAGATAATAGCAAATTTGGCATCGTTTCAACATGCTATCGCATCAGGAAATAGCGAGCAACGAATTGGCAAACTGAGAAAGAAGATACTTGGGCAAAAATTAGTCAACGACTGACGATTCAATTACTACTGTTAATCGTTACAAGTCTGCAACAGCCATCGACACTGAACGCGATTGTAAATATAATTAAACGGAAAGATCGCGTTGTAAACGGCGATTTAGACGCGAAAAATTATATTTCACCATAAAAGTGCATAAATCCTTAAAAGCAAGTTTATGAACGATTATTAACACCGTTAACATTACTTTTGCTTAATAATTTTTATATTATTTTAGGTTACATGAAAAATTAAATTATTTAAATAAAGAAAAACATAATAAGAAAATAATAGAAAATAGGAATAATAAGAATAAGATTCGCTAACTTTAAAGCTATATTATTAAAAAAGTAGCAAAAAGTAACAGCTGATTTTCAGAGAAACCGAAAAAATGAACATAAACTACAAACCCGTGGTGGAAATTTAAACAATATTTTGAACAATTGTTTTTATTCTAAAATAAATTGTATACCTTCTGTGTAAGAATCATACAGTACAAAATGAAATCATTCTAATATCATTATTTCTTAGAAGGAGAAAAATATGAACTGCAAAAATAGATATCCAAGAAGAATAGAAACGTCGAGTTTCTGAGTAAAAATTAACCTATTTAAACAATTTCTAGGGATAAATAATGTTTCAAACGAAGATCATCAATGATTTACAAACTTAATGGCACCTAAATAAAAATGATTGGAGATGGTGAAAAATTGGACTTTTTCACGTCTAAATGACCGTTTTCGAACACTGTGCGTCACGATCCCGACCAGTCGTAGTCTCTATTTTTACATCAGTCAGCCCTTCGAACATCATTAACGAAAGTGATACGTCACAATGGCTCGCCATTTCCTCCGAGGTTAAACTCGAAGCGACAGCTGTCTCTCGGCCGGTCCTCGCAATCTCAAACAATAAAGCCGTCTTATTTAAAAGAGGAAGAGGACAGGCAATCCTGTCAGACAGATTGCAACTTATCGGAGTCTGCTCCTGGCACGCAGTTACTTTAATATACTGACGCTAAAATACCTTTCAGATTAATGGATTTTCTTAAATTATTAAAAAATTCGTTTTACTTGTACTGTGTTAATTTTTAACAGAAATATAACTAAATGTTACGTACAGTAACCCCTCGCTACGATCACTCCGCGAACGATATCGAGGGAAAGATTGGAAAACTTTGGAGAGGAACCACTCTAATTATATCATTTTATCATGTAAGAAATATCGAATAAAAGGATGTCCAATTTTTGGGTTAGAAATATATTCGAACAAAAGCTTACTACATTCTGCAAATTTTATTTAATTAATATGATGACTCTGCAAACGATATCGAGAGAAAGATTGAAGAACTTTAACGAGTGACCACTGTAATTGCACCCTTTTATCATGTAACGAATGTCAAATAAAAGAATGTCCAATATTTGGGTTAGAAACATATTCAAACAAAAGTTTACTATATTCTGCGAATTTTATTTAATTAATATCATAACTTTGCAAACGATATCGAGGGAAAGATTAGGGAACTTTAGAGAGGAACCACCCTAATTATATCATTTTATCATATAAGAAATATCGAATAAAAGGATGTCCAATTTTTGGATTAGAAACATATTCGAACAAAAGCTTACTATTTTCTGCAAATTTTATTTAATTAATATGATCACTCCGCGAACGATATCGAGAGAAAGATTAGAGAACTTTGGCGAGGAACCACCCTAATTACATCATTTTATCATATAAGAAATATCGAATAAAAGGATGTCCAATTTTTGGATTAGAAACATATTCGAACAAAAGCTTACTATTTTCTGCTAACTTTATTTAATTAATATGATGACTTCGCGAACGATATCGAGTGGCAAACTTTAACGAGGGACCACTGTAATTGTATCCTTTTATTGCGTGACAAATATTATTATATGACAAAATTTTTCTATTTTTTGCATTTTTCAATGAAGGTTGAACGAAGATTTAGTATTTCGTTGGATGTTTCAAGCCGTCACAGTTGGATTCGTGGCTCCCGAGAGCGAATTCTCCTGGAGATCTATTTTCCAGGAGAGGCAAGACCCTAGCTACCACGACAATGTTTGTTTTTATCGAGCGGAATTCTTATCGTGCCCTCGCGTGCCACCACAGCACCATGTATCCGCCTACTATAGGTACAGTCAACTAAAAACGCGGTGCACGTTTTCTCTTCCAGTCCCTGTTTTCCTCGACAGTCCTTTCTTTCTTCGAGTATCTTTAACAGGCGCCTCTCTAGTCGATCTCGTCGCACGAATTTACGCGAAACCTGCTGATCGGAGTTCGGCACACTTTTATCTAGGGCAGAAGCTCTCAACCTTTTCCCACAGACCTTAAATATTAGTTAATATCCTTCTTAGTTCTTAAATATTAGTTAAACGAGTCTCGAAAGTCAAAACAGGATGAAAAATAGCACACATCACTCTGAAACTTTTTTAGTTTCAATTCTAGTAAATGTTTCGTTTTAAGATCAACGAGTCTTTCCTTAATTATGTCTGCAACTTCCACGGAATTTATATTAAATAAGAAAGGAATAAATTTTGTCGTAATCGAGATAAAAATAATCGTTAAAAGTGTTCTGTAGTGTTACATCCTATTTTTACTTGTTTCGTTAATTTATAAAAAATGAAATGAAATTCCAATGATTTAGTAGTTAATTTCTATACAGTTGTTATTATCTGATCTTTGCCACTTTGTTTTATATCAATATTCGTACTGTAATCCTTGTACTTTGTGAAACATAAAATAGAAATCATTTTTAACTTCTGTGAAATACACATACATTACAGCGATCACGGAATGAATTAAAACTTATATGGATGAAAAAACTACGATCGAATAACTAATCGACCGATGTCACGATAATGTGACATGTTTATTTATCATATGTAAAAGGAATAAATTGAAATTATTTAAATTTGAGTATCGAATAATTAAACGATGATACGAAGAATATCGTGCGTCGAAAAATGTTTAAAATGCAAACGTTTGAGTGCTTGCTGCAATATTCTAAAAAAATGAAATTATATTCTAAGATATTGAATTTCCCATAACCTGTATTCTTTATACGAAACATGGCGAGGAATCGATTTATGCAAAAACAATAACAGTTCCGTTAGTAAAAAGTGCATCGATGCGCTAGATGGAGAACTTTCAACCGAAAATAATAGGGATCATTAAACTATACTATGGTCCAATATAGTTACTAGAATTACCCTATATAGTATAAAATTGTATGCAAACGTGTTTCCATCCCTGTGCAATAACTTTAACGAGTCTAAAACCGATCGATACACTGTATGAACAATGAGTTCAAAATATTGGATAATAAATTCTTAAATATACGATTGACATAAATCCAACGCTTGCTTGAAAAAGAAAATAGCATTGTTCGTTACGAACACCAAATAATGGGATTATTCTTCTTATCGAAGTACATCCGTCGAACGCGATCCTTCAACGTCTACGTTTCGTTCGAAAAACTTCTCGTTTCTCGCGACAAAATACATCATCGACTAGAAATGTTAGCTTTACGTGGCAGCTTATGACTGTTCCAAACGTGACTGATCTTTCTCGGCTAAGCTATTAGGCAGTATTTAAACAACGGAAGCTGGCTTACGTGAGATAAATTGAAACTTCGATGAGTTTCGAGCACCGATGCTGGAAGGAGAGAGCCAACCATGGAACGAACACCAACGTAAATGGAAAATCAATGCAAACCTCGACCCTTTCGATAGACAAAGAAAATTCTATACGATTTTCCTTGTTCCACCACCTCTCGAGGCTTCTTTTGATCTTTTTCCGATCCATCCGTCTTCTTCTTGGTCAAGTATATCTCTGCACGACGAAGCTTTCACTTATTGTTTCTCGCGCAAGGTTGGAGAATCAATTGCAAAAAAGACTTCATTTATTCTCCCACGACGATAACAATGAAATAACGCACGAATTCCAGTCGAGAGATTTCACTATCCAATATATTTTTTTTTATACAGGGTGTTCGGCCACACCTGGGAAAAATTTTAATGGGGAATTTTAGAGGCCAAAATAAGACGAAAATCAAGAATACCAATTTGTTGATAGAGGCTTCGTTAAAAGGTTATTAACGTTTAAAGTTTCGCCCGCTCTGAATTTTTTTCTAGGAAATGCGCAAGATTTTGGGGGGTATGTCTATTCACCAAAAATAATTATAATTGACCCCCGCAACCGAAAATAATTTTTTTAGAACAATTTGAAAAATTTTTTTTTCGCCGAATAATTTCAGCATCTACCCAATTTTTTTTCTCGAAAGTGGATAGGATTTCGTAGGTATGTGTATTCACCAAAAATGATTATAATTGACCTCCGCAACCGAAAATAATTTTTCCAGAACGATTTGAAATTTTTTAATTTAATTGATAATAACTTCTTAAGGAAGCCTCCATCAACAAATTGGTATTTTTGATTTTTGTCTTATTTTGGCCTCTAGAATCCCCCATTAAAATTTCCTCCAGGGGTGGTCGAGCACCCTGTATAAAAGATTTGCAGGAAACCTGTTTCAACGATAACAAAATAAAAGAACAGTTTCACAAAATATTCACGAAATATCGAAAGAGACCCGACACGTCTAATAAGAACGACACGTATCGTTTGTTCCGGGAATTTTAGTTGATTCCGAAGAGTAAGATCCTTTCATTAGATCGTAACGCGGGAGTTACTGGACCAAACTTCGTCGGAAACTTCGAACTGCGAGTTTCAAGCGTCGCGAGGCAGGTGAAGAGAATTAACATTTCGCATTCTGGGAGCAGAACGGTAACCGAGAAACGGCCATGAGTAATGTAGACGAAATAAGCGGCAAGATCGCGAAAACTTGTCGAGGGATTTTCATTTTGCACGACGGCACGGGGAACAACTGCTTATAAGCTGCCTTTTTTCACCGACGTTCACCTACTTTCCTTCTTCGTCCAATAACCGACCGGGAACAACACTTTGACGCTGTTTTTTTTCACCTGCTTTCTTCAGCATTTAGAAAGCCGGTTCAAACCTCGTCGAAATTCATTTCGGACGATGTTAATTGATATTTTCTTTGGATACCCTCTGTTTGGTCAATTACCAGTACATTGAAACACTGTAGTTTTTTTTTCAAGTAATGTTTAGAAAAGGTAAAAAGAATGATATGTAGGAATAATCGTAGCAAGTGTGCAATAGCGTTAAATGTTCATTATGTTGATATGTCAATATGTAATGGGAATAATATATATGTAAGTAGAGAATTTATTGCGGGAAAAATTCGTTTTAGTTTCTGACAGAATTCTATTTTTTTCGTCGAAATAACGAATACTTTACTTCGTGAAGTGGAAAATGAGACATTCAAATGAAAATACATTAATCTTCCATATGAAATACTTCAAGAAATAAGGATGTTCTTTTGTAATAGATTATTTTTTAAATAAATGACAAAGTTGCCTACTAATTTTTGGATCCCTCTTTCATAAAAAATTTTCAATTTTGATAAAAAAAATTCCTTAAGAAGATGAAGAAATACTAAAGAAAATGAGGAAAAATGTGTCGGTGAGGGGGTTGCGGTGCAAATTTTTGTTTAGCATTTTGCTAAAGAAGAAATTGACAGGGAGATCGTACGATACCATAGAACGATTCGGTGCATTCTAAACTCAGATCTTCGTGTCCAGAGCAGACAGAGATTCTGAAAAACAACTGTTCGGTACATAAAACAATCAAAGAGTGCCGTGGCGCATTCTCCTCTCATCCTCGGCCTCTGCCCTCATTCTTTTATCCTTTTCCTTTGTTGGGCACTTCAGTGCGAAGAGAGACAACGTTTCGTTCTCTTTTCGCGCGACAAACCACTCCACCGAGGGGTCGCCGAGAAAATTGTGTTGTTTCTCCTCGTTCCTTCTCAATTAATTATTACGAAATAGGTATATTTTATTAATTATTTAAGGAATAAAGGAAAATACTTTGAAGTAACAGTGTCGCCTAGAATTAAATCAGCTTTCAATTTTCTATTCCATTATTAGTATTTTAAAGAATTTCTTAATACGTAGGAAATAAATATAAATTTTGAAGAAATGATTTTTGAGAGTAATACCGATAAAAATACTTGCTATTGTATCTAACAGAAATTTTCATGGACGAGTGCATAACACGTGAAAAGATGACGACGTCCATTAAATTAAAGCAGAGCTCATCCCCGTCGCGGCAGCAATCAAACATCCGGGTGAAATTCTTCGCTGGATATTGCCGCCTATAACATGTAAGAGGGAAACTAGCGTGCGAGTCGCGCGAACTCTTCCAAGAATTTTCATTTGGCGCCGAAAGTCGTAAAAGGATTGCGGCCAGTTTCACGATTCTCGTCTTGTCCTATACCACCGGAAATGGTCCGGTTCATTCGACGTGACCACCAGCTAGACGTTAACCTACCGCGAATAAACGTCTCCCGTGTCCATCGATACTAAAAATACCTTCAGAACAACTTCCAATTAACCCTACGCTCATAATTTCCACTCCTGCCGCGCAAATATCTTTCGTAACTCGTGTTACGACTGTTTTCCTATAGAGATTTAGTATGTTTTGTTGTTCTGTTTCTATTATTTATATATTTAGTTCCTTCCTGTTGATAATGGACTAAACCTTCGCTTAAATGTGTTACGCTCGTCAATTTGAGATAAAATAATATTTAAAAAATAATAGTACGAATCATGAGACATTTTGCTCTTTCAAATAGTGATCAGTAAATTACAAATTCGCGTTACGACTGTTTTCCTGTATAGATTTAGTATATTTTGTTGTTCTGTTTCTATTACTTGTATATTTAGTCCTTTCCTGTTGATAATGGACTAAACCTTCGCTTAAATGTGTTACGCTCGTCTATTTGAGATGAAATAATATTTAAAAAATAATACTAAGAATCATGAGATATTTTGTTCTTTCAAATAGTGATAAGTAAATTACAAACTCACGTTACGACTGTTTTCCTGTATAGATTTAGTGTATTTTGTTGTTCTGTTTCTATTACTTGTATATTTAGTTCTTTCCTGTTGATAATGAACTAAACCTTACTTCGTTTAAATGTGCTACACCGCTCTATGTGAGATGAAATAATATTTAAAAAATAATACTACGAATCATGAGATATTTTGTTCTTTCAAATAGTGATAAGTAAATTACAAACTCTTCTTCTTGTGTTACACCGCTCTATTTGAGATAAAACAATATTTAAAAAATAATACTACAAATCATGAGCCATTTTGTTCTTTCAAATCGCGATAGTAGATTACAAATTCTTCTTTTTCTAATTACAAGAACGAATAGTATTTGAAAAATAATATTAATCCTAGAATGAGTCTAGAATAATTTTATGATGCATCATTAGTTTAAATATTAATTAAAACGACACCATTTATCTTCCCACAGTAAAAATAGCAATTCTAAAATATAAAAATGACTACAAATAATAGTATAAATCATGAGACATTTTGTTCTTTCAAATCTTGACAAGTAAATTACAAATCCTTATTTTATTGCAAGAACATATAGTATTTGAAAAATAATATTAATCCTAGAATGATTCTAGAAGGAAACTATGATGCATCATTAATTTAAATACGAATTAAAACATCATTTACCTTCCCAGAATTAAAAGAGCAATTCTAAAAAAGAAAGATTCCAAATTCAAATACGATGACAGCTTCCTGTCTTTGACAGAGATGAAGTATTAAACAAATCGAACAGAACTCGCAAAATGGTAGGAATGATTGCCTCGAAAGGCCGTTGGTTCCCCCGGTCCGGAGTGAAAGACCTCCTTAACCGGAAAGAACTAACGGCGTCTTTTCCAGTCTATGTTCCGTAACACGAACGCCGCAAAGAACCGAAAAGTGGGCGGAGTGGCGCGCGAAAGAAGAACGAAGAGAAATAACCGGAAGAAAGAAAGCGCCGGAACGGAGCAACGGAAGAAAGAAAGATGGCGACGTTGAAGGAGAATCGTTGGAGGGGACAGGAAAAAGGCGATCGTCGGAAAAATTTTTATTCGACCCGCGTGTAACATCGGCTGGCCGACATTTTGGTCGGGACCGTGACCAGGGTTTAATAGCAGCTTCCATTGTAATGCTTTAACCCCGTCTATATACAGGGACCGAACGTCCAGCAACGCCTATAAATTTAAACGGCTTTGCACGCGCGGAAGGCACCGGTCCGCGAGAGCTTTCGCAACCGGAAGTGCCGCCGGGCGTACGATCTTGTCGCGAAAGTGGAACTATTTCGACTACTAATAATCTCTTCGTTATCGAAAAATTCCGTTATTTAAAACGTACAGTAATGATTAGACTGCGGATGTTTATACAAATTCATATTTTTGTTAATAAAATTAATGGAAGCTTTGTAGGGGGTTGTCTGAACCCCTAAATATAATAATTCGTATCTTACTTTAAATAATTTTTTTATTTTAGCATATTGAAACTACTCTGTAGTTTTTTCTGAAACGCTTTGGGGTGTCGAGCAAGCATCGGCGTAAATTGTCCTCCGTTTAGCGGAAGCAGTTTTATTGACGTTTCTTAAAGCCTGGACGCAATACAATTTAAAACGTCAACGAAACAACGATAAGGTTACTATACGTCGTAGTTTTCCTTGTCTTGATTTATTCTATCGTTCTTAAGTTTAGGCAAAGACGAGTAAATTTTAGTATGGTTCTTAAAATGAACTCCAGACGTGATTCGTAAATTGAACATTTCTTTTCCTTTCAAGTGGAGAATTTCTCTTGGGGCCAGTGAGGCTTAAAAAATAATGTCATTGTGTACAAATATCCACTGTACGAGGAATGAACATACCCGACCCAGGAGCAATGTTCATTTTAAGAATCATTACTAGACTGCGGATCTTTATGCAAATTCATACTTTTGTCAATAGAATTAATGAAATGGGAGTTTTGTTGAGGGTTGTTTCCAGCCCCAAATATAATAATTCGCCTCTTACTTTAAGTATTTCTTATATTTTTACATATTAAGTGCATTCTGTAGTTTTTTGAGAATTCAAAATTTCCCATAAATGCATAAATATCTGCAATCTAGCAATAATTCTTAAAATAAACATAGCAAAATTTGACACCAACAGACACTTAGACTCAAAGATATCATTGAGATCCAAGGGGGAATGTTCATCTTACGAATCACGGTGTGAAGTTCGTTTTAAGAATGAGCGAATTAAAAAGTCGAGGTGCTGAACGAGACGATGATAGAATAACGGTGGATTGCAGCGATTCAAGTGAGACGAGTTGACAAGTTATACGCGGGAGTGGATTGAAAGGTCGAAGTCCAGCAACGGTTATAAATTTAAACGACTTTGTTCGCGCGAAAGCTGCTGTTTCACGCTGTTCGTTCTGGGCAACCGGACGAGCCACGAGACGTGCGAACTTGTCGTGAATTTAAACGTCCACGTGGTCGACGTCCACGGAAAATTGTTCATAAGGGAAGTCCCGGGCATAACGAAAGTCCGTACAATTGAGTCGATCCTGCTGGCTCGGCTCGAGTCCGTTCGAAACTCCCTTACGCAGTCAGCAAAGCGCTGACTGCCATTACCAACAGAATTAACGAACCTCTCGGGAACCTGGGGGCTTTATTACGTGCGATACAGATACGATTATGCTTGATAAATGCGATTTTGGGGAACCGTGTCGGGTATATTCAACGGGATATCACTTGAACCGAACTGGCTGACGCATTGCGATGAACATTGTATAAGGCAGGTATGAAAGCCCTTACGGAAATTCGTTCGCATTATTCGACGTAATTCCTGACCGTAACGTTTGTTACCATTTACAGAAAACATCTGCTAATGGGAATTGGTCGTCGAACGAGATGGTCGCATCGTTAATTAATCATGAAACGAATTTTAATTATACAGAAATTAATTACATTCGAATCTCTATAAAGACACTCCGACCTTATATTGCCATCGATGTCCAATAATATACTTTGAAAAACACAATCATCGAAACCTTCTGGATTAATAATAATAATTTCTTATTATTATTATACTTGAATGAAACTGTTTCTGGCAGTAATAGATATTATTGTATATATTATAATTGGGAGAATTTTCATTTTTCATGTATTTTGCAAAATTAGGTACGCAAATATAAAGAGTAATCGTGGCACTAAACGTGATTCTATGAGAAAAAATGGGTCGAAAATATAAAATAAAAATCTTTTCTTTGATACTTTGCTTGGTGTGTCTGTCCATTGCTAGCTGTTTCTACTTGTACTGACCAAGCAGTTCTCTTGTGATTCAGTAGCAAATTACATTTACAATTCATAAATAGTCAAAATCGATTCTATAGATAGTAAATTAACAGACAAAAATTCTATTTCTATTTAAATACTCTATGGACCATACATCTAAGTAGAAATTCATGGGTCATTTATGGGAAATTTTAATTCTCAAAAAACTACAGAATGCACTTAATGTGTAAAAATATAAAAAATAAAGTAAGATACGAATTATTATATTTGAGGGCAGAAACAACCCTCAACAGAGCTCCCATTTCATTAATACTATTGACAAAAGTATGAATTTGCATAAAGATCCGCAGTCTAGTAATGGTTCTTAAAATGAACATTGCTCCTGGGTTGGTGTATTCATTCTTCGTACAGTGGATATTTGTACACAATGACATCATTTTTTAAGCCTCACTGGCTCCAAGAGGAATCCTTCACTTGAAAGGAAAAGAAATGTTCAATTTACAAATCACGTCTGGGTTCATTTTAAGAATCATACTAAAATTCATTCGTCTTTGCCTAAACTTAATAGCATAAATCAAGACAAGGAAAAGTATGAAGTATAGTGACTCCGTCGTTTCTTTGACGTTTCAAATTGTATTGCGTCCAGGCCTCAAGAAACGTCAGTAAAACCGCCCCCGCTAAACGGAAGACAATTTACGCCGATGCTTGCTCGACACCGGAACGCGTTCGAGAAACTAAACCTCGGCAACGGTCTTAACGAACGCGTCATTGGGCTTCGTCAATACGCCTCCCAGTGCCGCTATGCAAAGTTTGAAAATCCTAATTACTTGAAAACTCGATGAAGCGCGACGCGACGTCTCGACTTCTCCGCGCCGCGCGCAATATCAGTGGCCCGTTGCCAAATGCACTCTGCTGCGATAAAACGCGCGGCAACGACCTACGGGTGGAAGGAGAGAGACGAAAATCCGTGTTCGAGGAATCGAAAGGCGGAGTTCAGAAACCACTAAATCCGTTTCTGACCTTAATTACTTCATATCTCAGGCGAAAGGGAGACAGACTCTGGCCCGACGTGTCACGGGCCATACTTCAACGAACCTAGTCTCTTTTTTCTCCGTCGCGGCACCGTGACGAATGCAGCGACGTCCCGGGGAAACATCTTCGAAAAGTTTATCCGCTCGACGATAGTCGGAGATACACGCCAGGAGGGAAGTCGGCGTGAAATGGAACTAATTTACCCGCCCTCTGCGTGGCACGGATAGCCGTGCTCGATCTTCTCCGTGGAAGAAAAACTCAAGTCCCGGTTGCAGCAGCGACGACGATGGCGTAACTCGGCTCCGCTCGGCTCGGTTCAGCTTGGCTCGGCTCAGCGTTTGGCAGTGGCGAGCGAGACGAATAGCTGGATGGAAGGTGGCTTTTCCAGCTCTTCTCTTTCGCTTTTACACCGTACCGGGACTACGAAATGCGGAAGTCGGATAGAGGAAGCTCGAGGAAGAGAGAAGATCACTTTAATGGGAGCCATTTTTGATTTTACAGCGCGTCGCGACCATCCGTCTACGTATGAGTTGAGCTATTCTATACTCTGAGTTGAGTTTCGAACCCGATTTTGGAGGTGTTAAATAATGCAAATGTGTTTTAACGTGTCGATGTTGTTTAGATACTATTGTACAAACAAATAGTGTAAATAGCTGTGCGAAATACATGAATCGACGAATATTCTGGCAGTATGTAAACTTCATTTGTAAACTACATTTCAGTCTTGTTAATATATTATTAAAATTCCTAAACAAACTATTTGAAGCTTCCAATTGCACGCATTTCTTTAATACCCAATACGAAAAAGATTTAATAATAAAAAGAAAACTATTTGAGGTGAATTGAATTCGTTTAACATAGCGTAAATACGTTCTTAAAAAAGCAGTTGTAAAATATATAAAAATCTTTTTGTGCAAACCTATTAACCTAACGGTTCAGTTATAGTTATGCACGCTCTGATTTAGATACGAAGCAGGTGTCGTTAACCGTACTGCCACGATTGATAATATCTTTCTGACGACCGTTGAGAATTTATGACGGAACAAAAAGCTAAACCGTCGGTGCGCGAGGTTTTTTTAACTTTGGATGGCGTCGAAGCGGTCGGCCATTCATGATATTCGCCTAATTTGGCACCTTACGACTATTTTTCATTTCCTAAATTGCAAGAAAAACGCGACGTTAGACATTGGAAAGGACTTTGACCGTTTTTTTCTACTCCATCTTGAGGGAGTCATATCACAGATCTTTCAAGAAATTCTACTGATTTATAAAAACGTATATTTCTTCGAAAGTACTGTGTTTTTTTTTTTATATCTGACGATCAAAATTATTATTGCTCGTCGAAGAAGTGTCGTTTTAATTCAAGATCAGACCACGTATTAGGGGTTCGTAAAAAGGTGAATCTGTCCATTTAAAAATATTATAAATACAGGGTGTTCGACCACCACTGGGAAAAATTTTAATGGGGGATTTTAGAGGCCAAAATAAGACGAAAATCAAGAATACCAATTTATTTATGGAGGCTTCGCTAAAAAGTTATTAACGTTTAAAGTTTCACCCGTACTGAATTTTTTTCTCGAAAATGCGCAAAATTTCGGGGGTATGTCTATTCACCAAAAATGATTGTAATTGACCCCCGCAACCGAAAATAATTTTTCCAGAACGATTTGAAATTTTTTAATTTAATTGTTAATAACTTTTTAACGGAGCCTCCATCAACAAATTGGTATTCTTTATTTTCGTCTTATTTTGGCTTGTAAAATCTCCCATTAAAATTTTCCCCAGGGGTGGCCAAATACCCTGTATAAGCAGACTTTCTTTTAGCGTCTGAAAAATTTTGGTATCTGTTTACCAGATCTAAACACTATCCTTGATCAAAATAGCTGTTTTCTGAAAGAGTTACCGAGTTTATGGCTTTGTCGTCCCCGTAAAGCGCGAGGTTAGTCACCCTCGCCAACAGTTTTCTCTTTGGAGCACGTTCGTCAACGCTTCAGAGAAAAGCTACTCGGAAAGTCAATCAATCAAGACTTAAGGAAACCTTTGTAATTTTGCTTCAAGCTTGCGGCGAAGCGTATAGAAACTCAAAAGAGTAAATGGAAATTAGATTCTCGTCGATCACAAACATTTCTAAGAAACTGTTCTTTGCGTATTATCAACTAAACTGATTTTGTAGATTAAATTGTTCAGTAATTCCTACTTTTAAACGACAATTTTTACACTGGATTTCTGTAATTCTTATTTATCAAATTAAATATTGCAAATTAAAGATTATATTGGAATAAAATGTAGTTTATTTTTAATTATACGTTATTCGAATTGATCCTGGATAGCTTTCAAATACGAACAAGCAAAAGAATCTTAAAATATCGTTGGAGGAAAACGGTTAACGAACTCGGTTTCAGCATTAAAAAGCATAAGAAACGCCTATCCTGTCGATGGCTTGGAAAAGATTGACCGTAAAGCACGCTTGGAAAATTTTTCCGACTGCCCGTTACGACCAATATTTTACGAGCGAATATAAGTTATTTCCGACTATGTCTATCCATAGCTTACAGTGGGGAAACAGTGGATCGTTGGGGATTATTTGAAATTATTTCATCAGTTTATAATTTTAACATAAGAGATATATTTTATATAAGAGACATTCTATGTGTCGGGCTTCCATTTCACTACACACTTGGCATCTCCGTATCGAATTTCGATAATCCTCTGTCTATCCTTCGCAAGTAATAAGCAGACGCGAATGGACTGTTTACATTATAGAAATAGAAAATGGCTGTCTATCGCGATAGAATTTATCTGTGAATCTACGTTGACTATACATTTCTACGCCGTATTTCGAAAATAGTCTATACGCAAAAACGGAAACGATAATTTATTTAAACTGCACGAGAGAAAGTTAAAGTGCAAACTTTAAATAAATGTAATTTTATCACGAACATAAATCATAGAAAATATTCCCCGAAATAACGCCAAACAATATGCTGCTACTTGCGTACATAATAGATAAATTAAACATGGTTTTAATCAGCTAATAATATGGCAACCACAAAACAATATCAATAATGAATCAAGGTAATCCGTTAAGGAGAAAATTAATTGGAAAATTTGTTAATTTCGACAGGCAATAAATAAATTAATACGTAATGAAACAATATGTTCACAACGTTACGTGATTAGCGTGTTATAAAATGGACCGATTTAATATCTCCATTTAAACGACAAACTCATTTGCCCAGTACAACATTCAATTATATTGTTTAAAATTACTTGGAAATCGTTAAACTCGACCAACAACAACGGACACGGTCGTATAAAAAATTCATGGTGTAAGCTCCTCTCGAATTTGGAATCGCTTTTTCAGCGTGCAACCCCAGAGAACTCCCCGTACGCGGATGTAGCGTCGTAGTTGCTTTTGTTTCCCTGCGAAACACGTAGCCGCAAAACGCACACTTGTCTAAATGTTCGTGAAGTATGAACGACACGCTACAATAAACAAGACTATGTAATACGCTCCGCGACAATTCGATAGAACAACACTGAAATGTTCCTAAAAATAAAAGAAATAACTCGCCCATCTCGAACTATTCTTGTAATAAGAAGAAACGTCAGAGAAAAAACGTGCAATTTTCAACGCTAAAAATTCAAAAATTCTTTGGTAAATAATTAAATACGAACTTGCAAAATGTGTGTAACGCGCACTTTTTAATGCGCGCTTTGTTGCTTAATTTTCTCGAATAAATGTACGTTGTTATTCACTGTTGTGCATGCGTCGATAATTCAGCGACAATTAACCCTTACCTCCCTCGATAACATTCGTGGCGCGGGCCCTGCCAGCGAACGTTAACGAAAGATCACTCTATTTAGGTTATTGGTCTTGGTCGGGGCTAAAAAACTTGATGATATTTGCCATCGTTTATTTTACTACCCCCTTTATCATTTTAATTATACTTGTAATTGTAATTTTATAACTTTTTAAGTTTCCAAAATCGAGAATCTTAAAAGTCGTGTATACTGACACATTCTGGCGATTTTTCTGTATTCCTTGAGACCAACTGGAACTTGCAGTACCTCGTGTTTGCCTAAAATTCGTGTTTCTGAAGACCAAGGGCGATTCCGCTTTGGTGTTCATATTTGGAACGACTCAACGGGGAACGCCTGGCGGATACTGCATGACAAATTTCACGTTGGACAGCGATATCAGACGACGTCAAATTATTTGTTTAATATACAACGCTCTGTTAACGGAGTAGCCAGTGAGCGCGATCAAGGGGCAGGGTTCATGCATGCACGGACGTATACCCACGAGGCATTCAGACACATCGTTGGCCCAACAAAGTCCAATAGGAACCACTCACGGGTAAAGGAGGCAAAGGCAGCACACGGGAACGGTGGGATGAAAGTGGCTCCAACCGAAATTGGCGGTTCGACTGGGCCGATCTTGCCAAAGCTCCGTTTAATAATCTCGATAGGTTAAGTTGGGGGTGGTGGCACGAGGGGACACACGGACGAGTCTCTCGCTTCAGCCCTCGAGCCAAAGGTAGCCGGCCCGTAGATCGATAATGTAGTTAGCGTCTCGCTGACGACCGATTTCTCGATCCTTACCATCCGGCGTTCCTTGCTTCAGGATGTATCAGCTAGCGCGAATTCGACGTTGACGTCTCCGAAACCGAATCGAATTCTAAAATCACGACTGCATTTCCGTCCTTATCTATTACAAACGTGTATTTACCTTCGTCCGTGGGTTTCGATATTACACGGTGAATCAAAGTTTCTGCACAGACGCGGGCTGCTACGAACAACGCGCCGTTTCGTCCTATTATCTCTGCTATCCAACTGTTGTCACTCGCGCTCGTGAACAAGAGAAAGATCCTAGTTTGCGAAAGCAGACTGCTAGATTGTGTACTGACAATAAGCTTTCGTCTCGTTGGATATATTAGCCGTATGCAAAAGTTTTAGTTCTCGAATTCATGTAATCTCATGATTCTTTTGTGTACTTGTAACGGTGGTAGTATGGCTCTTAACTAAAAAATACGTGAGATTAATGGGGTCTGATAGAGGACTCGTTAACATGGTTTTCTACTTAGACTTTCCAGTTAGTTATCATTCACGTAACCTAACACGCGCAGAATTTGGTGGCAAACAACGTTTGTGCAAACTTACTTCAAGATTCATTGGCTATCAATAATATAAAAATTAGTCCTATCGTTTTGGAACGTAGCTACGTTTTGTTTTTAAATTCTATGCTGGAAGAAGTTGTTTGCACAAATCAATATGGTGTGTATCGAAGAGGATGCTCAAACCGGAGGCCAATTTTGATCTTCCGTTCGTCAATGAACGTGAATCAGAGGATGCTGCGCGATTACGCACATTCGCGATTAAAGATTGGAGCGGAACAGAGATTCCGAATGCAGAAACGAGCGGAAGAGGAACGCTAGAAGGAAAGAGGAGGTGCAGAGCGTTAGTGATTACGCCTGACCGTGCTGCGCATTCTTGTCCTCTCCTTCCTCCTCGGACTCCTCTAATGCCCTGCCCCATTACTCCTGCGTTCCGGCGGTGTGTACCACCGGCATATCTACGAGCAACTGCGCGGAATACCAGAGAAAATGAGAAGGAGGCAAAGGGCGAGGGGAAAAGTGAAATAGTAGCCGTGAAATGGCAGTCACAAGCTGTCTACCGACCAAGGGACACAAGGAGAAACAGAAAGAGACCAAACTGGTGGTAAAGGGAAGACAAAGGCGTCAATGGACGACTGGAGACGCAGACAGACAGTCGACAACCGACGAAAGGGTTGTCAACGTCGTCGATTACCAAGGCAACTGTACAACGTGGAAATTAGAAGCATACTTGGTTTATATTTTCGAGTGCTTCTTCGTGTGACTAGTAATAGTATCTAGGTAACCTTGGACTCTTGATTGCAGATCATTAATGTCAAACATCTTCAAACTGTGTCAAACTGGCAGAAGAACCATCATATGGTGATAATATCTAGGTAACTTGGACTCTTGATTAGACGTCATTAATATCAAACATCTTCAAACTGTGTCAAATTTCCTTGTATTCGAATAGAAAGTGATTCATTATCTTGAAATTTAAACTTTGAACTATTAGAATAGTATAATACACGATATTGAAACTCAAACAAAATCTTTTGCTTCTATATTTGTTTAATCGCGAGAGTGGCGGTCGTGAACGATGAAAGAATAGCGAAAGGACGCGAGTAACATGGGAAAGGGTGCCGAACAGTGGGATTATACACACGGGTGTAGATGAACGGCGAAGGAGAAACGGGAGGCGGCTCGGTTTGTGCAGGTTTGAATCGAGACGAGTGAGTTGACTCGAATCGCGAGTGCGAGTAGCGGGGCCGCGGTACGCGTGTTGAAGCGCAGTGGGCGCACTGACTCGGACTAATAGGCTAACAGGCTAATGTCGACTCGTTTTGCCCTCTGATCTCCGGGCTCGGGCCTCGCAATTATCGGAGTCAACTGGTACGAGTTGACCCACCGGCTGCTTTTTACGGGGCCCTCCATTCATGAAACCGTGTCTGCTGGAATGTCGTACAGTGGACCGTGCATACCGACGTCTTCTGGGCGTATTCATTCCTGTCCGCGCGTACACGAAACGGCCACGCTTCCCCGTTACGACGCTTCAAGCTTATACGCGGACGGTTGCGTTTGAATTTCTTCCGGAATGGGGGTTCGTTCAGTTCGAATTTTCCCAGGAATGGCAGGCATTCGGTTTCGGTCGCGATGACCCTCTAGACCGTTCAAATATCAGTTTCTTCCCTGTACTCGTCGTGCAAGGGGACTAAAATTAACTGGGTTAAGTATTAACACTCAATTTGTGAAAGTGCTATCGGTCCTAGATCGTCGACTTTATTCCCCCTTCTGGAATACTTTCTATTAGTCAATGAAATGATTTCAGTCTGATTATAATTGTAAAGTGTCGATGACTGGAACATTTGCTCCTTTGATTTTAAAGTTACTGATTTCAATAAAAATCTTAACGAAACTGATTTTCTTTTTTTACGAGCAACTATTCGTATCTTTATTGCCAGTAGCTATACTCGGTGTAATAAGTTTCTAGTAAAGTGCCCGTTTTGGAAGGCTACGCCGTAACTCGTATCGACAAATGCAAATATGTTGTCTTAGCAAGAACCTAGTTGTACTTTGCCGCAATGCATTGTAGTTAAGCAAACTGTTGAACTTGCTATTCTACTTACTCGCATAGTTCCATTCGATTTACATTAAACCGCCATAAATATGCCGGCCATTCGATAGCCAAACTCTAGTTATATCTGTCGCTGTTGCGGAACTTTCGTCCAAGAAAGTTCCAACCGTATCCAAATGGTGGCTTATCAGTCGATCGCAAAAAAAAAGAACTCGCTACGCTTACATAAAAAGTTTCACGAGACTTCTAATGTGGCGCGAAATTCCCAACGCGAAAGAATTTCATCGATAACTTTGTTCTCGCTGTTGAAACTTTAATTAGGATATTCGCGCGTATCTCGTTCTCTCTTAACGGGTGTCTGGAATGACACTGTTTCGTGCCTTGCTTCGAGCGCAATCCAACGTGACGAAAGAAAGTGAATGCGCGACGAATCGCTCGATGTAGATTAATTAAGAGAAAGGTAAAATCAGATTGGTTTTCGCATTCGTTTCGTGGAAGTTAATAACATTTTGTAACGCCAATGTTAGAAAACGTCTTACATCGGCAAAAAATAAATAAAAAGTTGTTTCGTATATTGAAATATATGAGCTTCTAAATAATATTATCACTGTGGTAACCTCGAAAATCATTGCATTCTAATTTACGACTGCTTTTCGTGCCTCTAATCGTTTCAGTGCGATCGTAAACATTTTATATAGCAGTAAACGCATAAATGTTTGGAGTTCCTTTCCATTAAATTTATACTCTAAAAGCGCAATTTATATTCCACGGGAAGAAAAATGTTTCCATCAAATTCCTCGGATTCGCCAAGAACTGTCTCCTTTATAGCTACGGTAAAGAAAAACTGGACGTGCGAACATATTTCCATTTACATTCTGGAAGCCGAGACATTATGCAATAGCTTTTTCACACCTTCGTCTTGTATTACGAAAACAAATGTAATTATTCATCCGCGGTAGTCATTCATTTATACATAAGATTTTACCACCGTATCCTGTATTTATCTTATATTAGACAAGAACAATGGCTTCTCTCGCGTTTAAATTTACAAACATCTTTTATCCATATCACATTAATATTTCAGATTTCATTTTTACGCAATCAAAGTTTCTTCATCGTTTTAGGAAAACTGACGCTTTCCACTATTCTCGTAAGAACAAAGGTGTTTTTGGTTTCTTTTCACGAATATTACACGCTGTAAATTCAACGTGTTCCAGGTTTCTATCAACCGTGTACACTGAAGGGTGTCTAAATAGAGTACGGGACGTTTAATAAAAAGATCCTTGCTTTGACTGCACTTCTAAGACATTAACGTGGATACGCGAAGGAAGCCGGCACGAAGAGCATCTCGCAGGTTTCTTAAGCGCTTGCAACGCAGACGTCTTGATTTATTCTTGGTATCCTTCCCTCGAGGCATTTACGAGATAAATATTAAAAACAACGTGTCTGAACGGTGTATCGTTGGCGAGATAACAGCACCGGCCAACAATAATCTTTCTGATAACGTTAATCTCAATGGTGTAAATCTTAGACTGCAACGTGTTTCACCTTTCGCGTAATTCTAGTTCAAACATTGTATTACAGCCTCGTGCGTGCAACGTCGTATCGAACGCAAAAATCTACCTTCGACCGAGCGTTTTGCAAATGCAAATCCTATGCAAATAGAAATCGTACAAATAAAGTTAAATTGTTTTCAAAGACAATTTAAGTTTTCTACTGTACTCGCGACATTACTAGGGAATGGAAACAATTACCTTTTTTCCCTTTCGGATCCTCTTTCGAAGAAACTTTGCAAACTCATAAGCATTTTCTTCGAATAGAATAGAATCGCTGATCTTCTTACCGTAAATTAATACTTTCTTAAACCCGAGTTTCGCGTTAATCGCGATACCGTACGAATCGTTTCTTGGCAACTCGTTTGCATCAAAATTGAAAGTACAGGTAACCCTCCTATAACATGGTAGATAGATTCCTAGAAAATGTCGTGTTGTGTGAAACTGTGTTATACAGAGTGTTCGGCCAACCCTGGGAAAAATTTTAATGGGAGACTCTAGAAGCTAAAATAAGACGAAAATCAAGAATACCAATTTGTTGATGGAGGCTTCGTTAAAAAGTTATAGAAACATTTCCGGTCACACAGTATATTTACGGTAAAGAATTTTTTTCTCGAAAGTACGTAGGATTTTGGGAGTATGTCTATTCACCAAAAATAATTGCAATTGCCCCTGTAACCGAAAATAATTTTTCGAGAACGATTTGAAATATTTTTTTGTCATCGAAAAATTTCACACCTCGAATTTTTTTCTAGAAAGTGAGTAGGATTTTGGGGGTATGTCTATTCACCAAAAATGATTGCAATTGACCCCCGCAACCGAAAATAATTTTTTTAGAATTAATTAAAAATTTTTTTTTTCGTCGAAAAATTTAAGCACCTACCCCTGTCGATTTTTCTTAAAAATTCCTTTTTCATTTTTAGTAACTTTGTTTGACGCCCTACAGAAAAGTTGTGTAATACTTTTTTGTAGGTACCCATGAGCTCTACTTCAGGAAAAAGTTTCATTGAAATATATTCACAATTGTAGGAGTTGTGGCTGTTTGAAAATTGGACCATTTTTATGGAGTTTTTCTCATTTTGCAGGGACAAGGACCAACTTTTCGAACATTCTTGGAATTTCTACATATTCTCCATCAAAATACGCGTAGTTTGCTTTTTTAAACATTAAAATCGTCCAATCCGTTCAGAAGTTATGACGTTTTAAAGATTCGCATGAAAATTCGGGCAGACATTTCTGGCCAGAAATGATATTTTCGGTAAGGAATTTTTTTCTCGAAACTGAGTAGGATTCCGAGGGTATGTGTAATGACCAAAAATGATTGCAATTGACCTTCACAACCGAAAATAATTTTTCCAGAACAATTTGAAATTTTTGAATTTAATTGTTAATAACTTTTTAACGAAGCCTCCATCAACAAATCGGTATTCTTGATTTTCGTCTTATTTTGGCCTCTAAAATCCCCCATTAAAATATTTCCCGAACACCCTGTATAAGATCCAGGGCCAGTATAAAAAGGGGAGTTACGTTCCAAAAACTTATTAAAAACAAATATTTTGTTCTAATTCTACGTAAGCAATTTAATTTTTATGAAAAATATGAATGTATGTATAACACAAAACAAAAAATATTATTTTAATTTAAGGCAACCTTAATTTAGTAAATTATAATTTGTTTGTATATTTTCATGTAAAGCCACTATAGTTCAATATTCCTTCGCGTCATTATTTTAAGATAATTTAGTCTTTGAATATGTTAAGCAAAAATTATGTTATCCAGTACTGTAGAAATACAGTGTTGTACAAAGGTTTTCGCAATTTTCTTATCGTGTTAGAGCGAAACCGTGTTGTAGGAGGGCTATCTGTATTCGCTTCTGATAAAGAAACAGATATATTTTGTTTATTTTTCTAATATAATTAATCTCAAGAAGGCTATTCTAGTTTCTGTAAAATCGTATTCTTCGTGATTATGAACGTGTAAACGAATTGAACTCCTGTCGTAGCGAACGACGATGACTAATGAACGTCGCACTACGCAGGTGACACGTCAGACGTACGTAAAGTATATTTGCGTTTCATTATGAATGTTCTTCCGAGGGTTGCGTCAATAAGTTCTTCCTTCGATTCGTTGGGAGTAAATCCACAGTCCGCGAACAAAGTTGCGTTTTGATAAGCTTCGTAGGACATTATGTGAGCAAACATCCTCCTACAAATGCTCGCATTAAACTGTACAGTATCGAAATCGGTTACAACGACAACTTTGCTCCACAGTCGCCCGTAAACTTTTGCCGAGCAACCGCTCTGTCATTTATATTTGTCAAGATAAATTGATTTAATCTCTAGAAAAATTTAATGGATTTCGCGTCGCCGTCGTATCTCGAATTACGAAGTTTATCGCGCAAAGTTTACACAGCACGAAGTACCGCCTACTTTCGATTGTAAAGCGTTTCATAAATTTGCGAAAACGGATAAATGAAAAAATATTTTATTGATCGACGTTCGGAAAATTTTAGTCGCGAAATCCCCGTTAATATGAAATATTCGCGAGTCGGTCGCGATAACAATTACGTGGATAAAATCAGAGGTAATGTTTTTTACGCGAAAAAGTTGAACGAATTTTAAACTGCTTCGTCTTCTATCTGATGACATAAATTTTCTTAAGAAACTTGTCCCCGGCGGATATCTAAATCATTCTTTCCGTATCTTCCCTCGCATTCACCAGTCTCGAGATAGACTCTATATACCAAGAATGAAAAGGCTTCGCTGAAATGGAGAGCTTGAATGAATAGTTGGACAGGAAGAGAAAGTCAATGAACGCGTGCAGGTATCGTGGATTCAGGCTAAAACATTCTCCACGCACGTTAAGGACGCTTAGGCGAATATTAGATCCTTGCACGTTGCTGTAAAAGTAAAATGTATAACCTTTGTGCAGTCCGGAGGTGCCTCTTTCACTGTTCTCTTTTATAATTGTATAAAAGCGAACGATTGATATCGTTTAAATTGATCGACGAGCTACAAATTGTTTGAAACATTCAAGAAAGGTATTTGACGGGACGAGGCGTATTAAGGCCGGAAATAAGGTTGGTTTCATCGAATCTTTATTTATAATTTGAAAGCTACTTACAACTTCGAACAACACTGCAGAAACAAAGTTCCGAAGGTACACGAAACTCCCGAGGTCTCCTTCAAACTGTTCGGCGCGAATAAAGCGGAAGACTCTAAAATATTAATCGAAACCTCCGCAACTCCCGTTTGCCCTTTCAGTCTTCTGCCACGGCATCCCAATTTCTACCGTGCAAAAGTTATTTTCCCGCAAGAGGATTTTTATCGGCGAGAAGGCGCGAGATAAAATCGCGCGAGTAACACGGTAATTTTTACGTGTCGATGCGTCGATGCAGAGAAACGAAAAAGATCCATCTTTTCTAAAGATTTCCGAGAATACTCGTTGCTTATAAAAAAAATATTAAACGAGTTGTACCACCTCGACGTTTTTGGCCCAAAACGAACGGTATTTTCGCAAACTTTTACAGGAAAATTTAACAAACTTTCGAAAACGATTCTCTTTAATTCCTATTTGGCCCGACGACCGACACTGTTTTTTCTTTTATAAAATTTTACGGATTTTCTTTACAATCAAAAATACGGGATGTTTGTTCTTATTTTTTATTTTTAGTCGCTCTAGTTTAGATTCGTGTTAAGCGCAAAGCTAACTAGGTCTGCCTTTCCGTTTCCAGAAATATCATTTATCCTGACAAGTTTTGCGAAAAATATTTACGAACCGATCAAAGTGTCGTAACACTAGAACTATCGAAGTGGTAAAAATAACCCATTCGTAATAAAAATTCTAAAAAGTTTACCGTAATTTTCTACAAAAGAATGAGTAAACTATCGTTTTAATGTCTTTGATACAAACAAATACGCTATAATTGTTGATAATTTTAGTGTCATTAGAACAAATATGTCATATTGGCAGGAGAACTTAGGTTCTTGATTGCATATCATTAATATCAAACATCATTGAACTGTGTTAAATTGAAACTCCTGGGAAAAATTTTAATGGGAGATTCTAGAGGCCAAAATAAGACGAAAATCAAGAATACCAATTTCTTAATTGAGACTTCGTTAAAAAGTTACTAAAAAATTAAATTAAAAAATTTCAAATCATTCTAAAAAAATTATTTTTAGCTGCAGGAGTCAATTACAATCATTTTTTACACTATTAGTGGTTATTCGCGCCTCGATAGAATCAAGTTGATCCCTAAACACCATTTTCGTAAAGTTTACAAAGTACGAAACGACTCCATCGCTCGCGTTCCCTTGCGTTCGATTTGATTCGTTTGATTGTTCGACCATTTAGTTTTCCGTTCGCGGTCGATCTACTCGCTTAATTATCCCGGTCGTGTATTTACTTAACTACTCGACTAATTAAGATTTTCTTTTAATCGGTGCCCATACCGTCCAGGGTCTGGGATATCTGCATATCTGATTCTCGGTCCGCTCTCGCCCTCCTAATTATCCGACCGCGTATCTCTTTATCCATCCACCGTGGGCTATCGGAACCCGCCAAACGTGTTTCCCGACGCGGAGAAGGGAAGCTTGAACTCATTCTCGCGGACTCGAGAATCGTCTCGTTACGCTCAAACCGCCGGTTGAACGTCGTTTGCTCGAGAACGTTGAGGTCGCGTTGTGACACCTACGTCCGCGCCGCGTTGCAACGCCTGAAACGACGTCGATCCGAAATAGCGTCGCGATTCTTGCGTCATCGGCTCTCCTCTTAACCTTGCGTGCACACTTCAACGATATGGTAAACCGAAAGCAGCGCTTTTCTTTCAACCTCTTCAGTACGCATAATGAACCCTATTTTTAATCTAATTTCCACTGCAGTGCTTTGACGCGTTGCCAAGTGGGGAGATCTTCGCGCTGCTTCGACTTCTTAACGCATCGATCGACGTTAGCGAAGTGGTCGAAGGGATCCATTCGTAATTTCTAACAAAAATTGTTAAAAATTTACTCAAATATTTTATTTCACCCTTTGACTACGGTCAATTTTGACGCGAGCACAAGTCATGCGTGTTGGTTTATCTCTTTCAAAAAGAGAAAGTTTTCTTTCATTTACAAATACCATCGACGTGCGTGTTGCGGTTCATTTCTTGAGACACAAATCAACGGTGCAGCCGTGTCCCTTAGATAATGAATAGGACCGAATATTTTCGTCACTGACCTTTCTTCATTCTGACAGTTTCTTCCAAACTGAACAAGTGTTTCAAATAAAGACAAAGTTTAGTTTAAAAAGTATTTGAACTGTATGTTTTATTTTTATTCCACCACCTATTATATGCGGAAAACTTTTTCTCGCCTTGAACAACACACACGTTGACTGCCCATAGGCGTTTACCGCACACAGTCGAGAGATTGACTAATTAAATTTTCTTTTTACATACGTAATCATTCTAACGAAAGAATTACCAATGTTTGATATTCTCTCCGGAATGCAAAGCGTATAAAACGAAACGAGAAGATTCTATCGCGGAAAAACGTGTCCGACTAAGCTGTTCGTTTCGAAGGGAATCGAGTCTGTCGCCCCGGAGTCCGGTTTCCAGTCCCGTTCGGAGGGGCCAAAATCCGTTGCAATTTAACCAGAAACCCCTCTGTAACTGGACCGCGAGCGCAGACCGCGGAGATGGTTCTAAACCGTAGTTGCATAAATATTATGCAAATGCGTTCGAGGGTGGTTACGACGCTAGCCACCGGGACGCTTTTGCAGACCACGGCGCGGCGTCGTACGTTTCCCATCAGTCTGGGGCCGCTGCCACCGACGCAAAGTGTCGTTGCTTATATCCTCGGAGATATGCACGACTCGCGTGTTTCCCTTATCACTCGGCAAGATAACTTGCACTTTGCATACGCGGCATAATTCAACGCCAAACCTACTTCGCCCGATCCCTCCTCGCCGCAGCTTCGTATCTCTGCGGCCCTAAAACGACCCCGTGGCGCCCTTCCACCCCCGCCTCCGCGTCTCACTTACGCTTCTTACCTCGTCTCCTTACCTTGGCCGAGCCCCCCTTGGCGACCTCTTCCTCGACGTTTCTGCGCAGTTCGATCTCTGGTTGAACGCGCTTCGAGCTCCGGGGAAACGAGCAACGAGGATGCCAGGGGGAATGGCCGTCGGAAGGCTGGTATATCTGCGTGGTTGCAGGCCGCCGAGACGGTATCGGCATCCTCGAACGTTCCTACCCTTTCGCGGCTATCCGCTCGGCTTCCCTTTTCGAGCGAGTCTTTTCATCGACGGGGGACGACTATCTCGAAATTGCTAGATTCGGGGACGCTAAACTCGCTCGCGGCGCTCGAACGTCTTCCGTGATAGCCCGTGTAAAGGATTCGACGCCATGTTGTTGATAGTAAAATACATAGAAGGAACATAGAATACGTAGTAGCTGTACGATTCAAAATAGTATTGCTATTTTACGTAACCCTTAATCCTGGTACGACACTTTTAAATCTAATGTTTAAACTACCAAACAGTGTTGCTGACGAACAGCTTAAGACGCGTTCTTTATTCCTTTCAAATATTAATAGTACGAGGGCTTAAGACCCTCCAAAGTACTTAACAACACAGAATTTATCGGACTTATTTAAATTCAAGGAGTTTGCAACTTTACCATCTTACTGCCTCACTCAACAATAGGAAATTGACGTATACTAAAACCATTTACGCGGCGCACACGGTAGTTAATTTTCAAGGGGTATTTTGGGCCCACATAGAACCTAACCCCCGTACGCGCCCACAGGTGGGATTTAAAGTTTCGGAAGAACTGACCCATACGGGATGGGCCAGCTCCGATTTTCCAATAATTGAATGTTTGTATTTAAACAACGACCGAACAGGAGGAGCTGAGAATGCAAGATGTAAAGGACTAGATTCAGATTTTCAAGAACTTGTACAAATTGAACCATTTATATATCTATTTATATATCTATTATAAATGGTTTATTTAATCGAAAATGAAGTTAAATTTGTATACAGGATGTTCGCATAATAACTAGCCAACATTTTTCGTAAATAATTGTTTTCTCCGGAATTAACCACGATATCAACTCGAAACAAAATTATGAAAATTAAAAAAATTCGATATAATTTGTCAATTTTCTGTATTAAATTAAAGTACTAAGTATGCACACTTAGAGTGAAAGTATTGAATATTTTTCTACAAATTTAAAATTCCTTTTACACCAGCGTACCGTAACATGGATCATGATAACGCCATTTTCTGTTATAAACAAACCTAGATCTTTAAAAACAATACCTTCTAAAAGTCCACGAAATACTCCATAGAGGATAAACGGATCATGTCGATCGGCCGCATATATTTCTCGTGAAAAATTCATGAAGATATTTAATCAAGATGGCGTAACCGTTTAAGCTGACCAAAGCTTTTCGTGCGTCATTTGGCATCTGCGAGCGTTCGATCTTCAGTACTGCGGCATTTGCTCAAGCACTGGGTATGTATAACTGCAGACGAGTCGCAGCAACAGCAAGTGCAACCTGCTGCGCCGGCCAGATGATTTACTACGGCGACCGACCGACGGCCACGGCCGGAAGAGAGAAACGCGGATCGCGGGAGCATTGCACCTCTCTTCTCGCGACCCCGTAACACGTGAGCTCGCACGTACACGTGTGTAATATCCACAATGGGAGGAAACGGCGAAGAGCAAATTAGACGTAAGCAAGGAAGCTCCCGCGCCCACGGTTAATTAACGCGGCAGGAGGTCGTTAATCGAGGCTCGTCCGTGCTATTTCGTGACCGAGCGATTAAATGATTTTTCGAACCCCTCTTTCACACGGTTAGCTGTACTTCGAAACTTAACCAATTTACGACTAAGATTCGCCGTGACCGTGAATCTGACGACTCAGAACGCACGGTGTATCCGGTTTCCAACTGCACGCGCGATTATTTTGCACATTACCGTTCGCAGAAAACTACCCGAACGCTGTTTAATTGATAAGACATATGCTGTTGCCTGTAATTATAAACTCAAACACCTTTTTCTAAGATATTTTGTGATATCTTTACAGTTGAATAAGAAGTTTCGTTCATAAACATCTGAAACAATGCGACTAATAGGGCTGTGAATATTTATAAACTCGCAAGAGAAGGTCTCAGAGCGTGAAGCTCACTTTTTTATCAACTTTGAAGAATGTTAGTATACTGTTTAAGGCCGGATAGTTCGTAGACTCTATTTTATTCGTTACAGATTGAATAGGGCTTAAAATCTGATGCATCTTTAGGTGGAGAGAACAAGCATTTGTTATTACAAACAATAATAAATGATTCTTCTTTTATTCGATAAAGACAACTTTAATGAAGAATAAAAGAAAGTTCTATCAAGTTTATCACATTATTTAAAGGGGTACAATTATTATACAGGGTGTTCGGCCACCCCTGGGAAAAATTTTAATGGGAGATTCTAGAGGCCAAAATAAGACGAAAATCAAGAATACCAATTTGTTGATGGAGGCTTCGTTAAAAAGTTATTAACGTTTAAAGTTCCGCCCGTACTGAATTTTTTTCTCGAAAATGCGCAAGATTTCGGAGGTATGTGTATTGACCAAAAATGATTGTAATTGACCCCCGCAACCGAAAATAATTTTTCCAAAACGGTTTGAAACTTTTCAATTTTCAGGGTAACAGGCAGTTATGATCAGACATTATATTTTCAGTAATGAATTTTTTTCTCTAAAATGCGTAGGATTTCAGGAGTATGTTTATTCACCAAAAATGATTGCAATTGAACCCTGCAATCGAAAATAATTTTTCCAGAACGATTTGAAATATTTTTTTTGTCGTCGAAAAAAGGCACCTAATTAGATTTTCGGTAAGGAATTTTTTTCTCGGAAGTATGTAGGAATTCGGGGGTATGTGTAATGACCAAAAATGATTGTAATTGACTCCCGCAACCGAAAATAATTTTTTTAGAATGATTTGAAATTTTTGAATTTAATTGTTAATAACTTTTTAACCCCTTAACGTTCATATTTTTCGGGTTAACCAAGAATGATCAGTTTTCTTTATTGAATTTGTTTCTAAAAATGCGGTTTTTGTTAATTACAATGTTGTATCTAACGTATAATTTGAAGGAAAATAAATATTATTATCCCTTAAACTGTTAGATTAAACAAATATCGTTTTTCAATGCAGTTAAACTCGGGCATGAACGTTAAGGAGTTGACTAAGCCCCCATCAACAAATCGGTATTCTTGATTTTCGTCTTATTTTGGCGTCTACAGTCCCCCATTAAAGTTTTTCCCAGGGGTGGCCGAACACCCTGTATAGTATTGGAAAAAGATAGCCCCAACGTCATCCTTCGTACATAATTAGGTCATTACACACTGTATGAGTTAGTCGAATCCTTACCTTTGTACACACATCTAAATACAGAGCAGTATTCAATATACATTGTATTTATAACCAACCATTCGCACCTCCAAAAATAAAGTAACAACCAACATATAGTGTATTCTGCTTCATATAGCCTGCACCGAATTAAAATATTATTTGACTACAGTAGAATAAGTTACAAAAAATTATACGCGAGCTGCCTTTTAAAAAAATAAGTAGACGAAGTTAATCAGAATTTTTATTGGCGAAATAGAAGCGTACGGCTGAGAGTCGTTGAAACAGTGCAAAACTACACAGAGTTCAAAGGATTAAATATTTAAGACCACGCGGGAATACCTTCAATTTGTTTGACTGCAGCATTCATTATTCGCTAAAATTTTTTTTACACGAACTTCCGTCGTGTTTTTTTAACCGAATACTGCCTTACGGTCTGCGTTGAAAATCCAGCAAAATTCTGCTGCAGTTGGTTGCAGCTTACGAAACCTATTAAGTCGGCCAACGACCTAATAGAAGTTTACATTTTCAAAGAAAAATATTCTACATTCAAATTCTTTAATCACATTCGCTGGTAGATGAAAACAGCATAGTATTCTGCAAGACTAAAATTTTGATTCCAAACCATTGAAATTCACATATAAATCCCCTCGACATCTCGACTAGAGAATTTTCCTACGGGCAAATTTAATCGACTTCGATCGGCAACACGTTCAAATTCATTTGCTAGGATGCTCTGATCGTCAGCGAGTTATTGGTCGTTGCCATTGACTGAAAATAAACCCTAAAACGACCGCATGTAACCCGATCTTGTCTCGAGGAACAGTGATAGGAGCTATCGAACTTTCCTTCGAAAACAATTACGCAGTCAAAGCGTAGTCAGCGTTAACGAGATATCCAGCCGCTTTCAGATACGCCAGAACGGCACGAACATTTTCAAGCAATCAATTGATATCCCTTTGACTCGCGGCTGGACCGGATGGATCGGATTGAGCATTCGACATGGCCAACCGCGGGATCGGTTTAACGTTGTAGACGGGAAAACAAGCGTCCTCGATTCGACGGATTCTTCCGCTGGTACGGCAATTTCCGGCTCGTTTCTGGCCTGCTCGCATCGCGAGCGACGATTCGCGTGTTAGTGGCGTGTGGTAGCGCGAGCACGCGCGCGGATAAAAGACAGACCGCCGCGTACGTTCCGCACCGCGACAAATGCAACGTAAATTGTGGTGCATTAGTGTAAATGAATGCGGACGAGTCGCGGCGATATGCAAATCCGGGGGAACCGTCGCCGCTCTACGAGCGTACGTCGAGCACCGCTAATATTAAATTCCATTCGGTGGATACGCGAGAAATCCGTAAATCGGTCACCGAAAATTTACAAGAAACACAACAGAAACGAGTAAAAATGAAAGAACCGAGCCGAGTGTACTGAGTCTACCATTTTAATCTCCCCCTTGATATACACGGTGTTCGGCCACCTCTGGGAAACATTTTAATGGGAGATTCTAGATACCAAAATAAGACGAAAATCAAGAATACCAATTTGTTGATTGAAGTTTCGTTAAAAAGTTATTACCGTTGATACTTGCACCTGTAGAACGGCAATCCGCCAACAGCTGCTATAGTGTTTCTCATTCACAAATCTGTGGGACTGTGGAGTTTCTCATGGTGAGTGAGAACCACTATGGTTTGTATTGTTCGATATTTCTAAATACCCCGCGTCCAAAAATACGAAGCGTATGAATGTCGACCTCTGTGTATCGCTTTATATCCCAGGAGTGGTTGGTTTATTGGGAAATCAAGAAAACTGCTGCAGTAGTGTTCGGATTATCTGGCATCCGGTTATCCGAATAATTATAATGGAAGGTGGACTTTTTCGACGAAATTAAAAAATTTCAAATCATTTTGGAAAAATTATTTTTAGTTGCAGGGGCCAATTACAATCATTTTTGGTGAAAAGACATACCCTCGAAATCCTATTCACTTTCGAGAAAAAAATTCGAGTAGGTGCCTAAATTTTTTGGCGAAATTAACAAATTTCAAATCGTTCTAGAAAAATTATTTTCGATTGCAAGAATCGATTGCAATCATTATTGGTCATTACGCATACCCCCGAAATCCTACTCATTTTTGAGAAAAAAATTCCTTATCGAAAATCTAATGTGAGGCCAAAAATGCTTCCCTGAAATTTCATATGAATCTTTAAAATTTCATAACTTTTGAACGGATTGGACGATTTTAATGTTTAAAAAGGCAAACAACGCATATTTTAGTGGAGAATATGTAGAAATTCTAACATTATTGAAAAAGTTGTTCCTTAATCCCATAAACTGATAAAAACCCCATAAAAATGATCTAATTTTCAAACAGCCATAACCCCTACAATAGTGAATAGATTTCAATGAAATTTTTTTCTGAAGTAAAGCTCATGTGTACCTACAAAAAAGTGTTGGACAACTTTTCTGTAGGGCGTCAAACAAAGTTACTAAAAATGAAAAACAAATTTTTAAGAAGAATCGACAGGGGGAAGATGCTGCAATTTTTCGCCGAAATTGAAAAGTTTCAAATCATTCTGGAAAAATTACTTTCGGTTCCGAGGGTCAATTACTAACATTTTTGGTGAATACACATACTCCCGAAATTCTACGCATTTTCAAGAAAAAAATTCTTTATTGGAAATGTAACGTGTGGCTAGAGATTTGTGATTATATTCCTCAGAGCGTTCTATGGAAAGAAAATTTGTTACCCGATTCACAGTAATTTTTACAATTACTATTTACAATTAGTACGATGTCTTGTCTTCCCGATTCTTGAAATAACGAATCAATTCTTTCTTGAGAGTTTATTTAAATTTCCACTTCATAAAATCCATCCCTCATCGATAGACGCAACTGTGAATTTCCATTCTTCAGTCTAGACATCTTGTATTTTCAGCTTTCTCGCTGTTCGCGATTATTGTTGAATCAATGTGATTTAATTGGTACATTCTGCGCAAGATCTACGGTTCTCTTCCGTCGGTCGCGTAAAATTAACATGGCGCGCGACGCGTATAAAATATTACATCTTACACCAAACATACGAGTCTTGGAAAAGTAATCTTTGTTTCTAGGAACATTATGGTTTATTCATGGTAATTATTCGCGTTACTAACGACTTCGTCGATTTCGATGACCTTGGAGTATATCAGACAAGTCACCGACTATCTTCCACCCACGCTTAACGATTGTTCAACCCCCGTTTCAAAGTTATCCACAGCAGAGGATGCATATTTATAATTACAACTGTCCGTTACTTTTCTCTTTAGCATACTTTAGCACCAAACACGCAGACTGATATAATTAGACTTATCATTTTTTACATTCGTGACCTTTTCATTTTCATTTTTCATTCTTTTCTTAATTACACAAAATGTTGCAAGTAAAAATAATAAACACGGCACAGTCACGCGATCCTAATCATGCTCGATCGTACAGGTAATCGACTAATTTTCGTCCAAATTCAAATCGATCTCGAAATTGAAGCCTCGTACGAGCAAATTTCGTTCCATATATTCGATTTATAATTGGTAACCTCGACGTAACGCCTTTATTATGCGTCAGCCCGCGGCATTGTTGTCTCGTTATCCAGATTAGAATCGTTAACATGAAGTATCGCTCTTCCTGGGCGAAAAAATTCTTTAACGAGCCTCTCCAGTTCCAGACCGTAGCCCGTCCAGCAAATCGTATTTAACTTTGTTCTATTTAACTTCTTCGTTTCGTAACTCAAAAATCCACGGCAGCCGCGATCCGGCCGGAACCAGTTCGACCGTAATATATTCCGTTTTTTTTCAACGTCCGGGATACGCGATCTCGACCGTGATTCGCTCCGACGAAATGAAACGCCAAACGGGGAGAACCGATTCGAGCTAAAAAGGGGATTCGAATCGGATCGTTTTCATCGCGAAACGTCTACCGATGTATAGCGAAACGAAATCTGGTTGAAACTAAACGAGAAAATGTTGACGATGGTTGGATAAACCAATACGCCCGCGCTGTCTTACGTTCCAATTTTCTTGCACCTTTTCCTTCCTTCGATGTCATTTTATCCCTCGACAGATTTACCTATCCCAAGGTCTCTACCTCTCCGTAGTTGTCGTTAGATACAGATCGATCAAATTCGAAATATATTGCATTACCATTTTCTGCTTCAAATAGAAAATAACATGATTGCCCAGCGACAGTGAAGATTTTGATAGCCTAAATAAGGGCTAAGCTGCAAATTAAAAGTTCGAAAAATCGTTAAATTCCATACCGAGTTTGACGAGTTTTCGATTCCACACTTCAAGTTACAAAACTCGTAAATATTATTTGTTAGCAATTACTGTTAAATTTTATTGCTAGAATGGCTTTCGGTAAAAATACGTGCAATCAATGTCCCAGTAAATCTAGCGTCAAATTCACGGTTTTATTTGTTTAATGGATCAATAAAGTGCCATATTTGATAAATACAAAGAACGTGCAATTGCACGTTGGTAGTAGTTAAAGTATTCTTTCGTACGATGGTTTTATTCGAACTTCTAGCGACTTCGGGCTGTTATTGAGTCTAACCTGTTCCCCGATGGACAATATCCGAAGCATCGACAGGCGTATCGACGCGCGTAAACGCTTGCAGGCGCTTCGGGTACGCCTGACCTTTACCGATTCTTCGTTCCATGTCTATTAACCTTTCTTATCTAAACTGCTGCAACGTGTACATCTGTCCCTCGTCCTTTCGACGTTCACCGAGTTTCTCGTGTTGTACACGCAATACTGCGTATGCAAAACCACGACTATATCTGGTCCCGTATAACGCGTATCACGCGTATAGAATAACATACGCGCAAGTACAAGTTTAATGTTCTGAGGAGACAGGTTGTTCCACATCGTAAACTATATCCATCCGCGAGCTTCTCAAACTCTCTCCCCGTCTCCCTTTCTCCGCCATCATCCGCCCCTAGTCTCTTATTATTCCATTTCATTCCACTCCAGGTCGTAGGTAGCCGCATTGCGCGGATCTTCTTCTCACGTAGCATCGCGTACGCCCCGTAAGTAAGAAGTTTCCACACGTATATAAAGCAACGATCGTATAAATACGAGGATCATAAAGTCGATGCCGACGAAAGTGACGCTGACTGGCAGAACGCCTCTGCTGACTCGTAAAGTTCCTGGATCTCGGACCGGTGGAGGAACAAACGCGCAAAATGCAGCGCTCGTGAGCAAATTCTGGATAACGTACGCTTAATAGCCGACATGATACCGAGAAAGAGGAAAGAGAAACGGACTTTTATGGTCTCGCGATTATTTTAGACTCTTAGTTAGCGGTCGACGGTTTGCGATCGTGTTTCTGTTTATCAATCAAATTTTACTGCTTCAAGATGTCGTGTCTATTCTTGCAACGTATGTTCTATGCAACGTCGAACTACGATCCCCGTTGATCAATTGGACCAACGTTACGCGAACTTTTTTATCTCACGATATTACTAAGTTAATTACTAAATTATGTTGTTCAATTATTAGTATTTCTGACTATTTATTTGGTCTACAAATTAATGGCCCCTGCTAATGCATAGAACATTTATTCAAATGGAACTTTTGATATGTTTGTGTCATACAATATAAGACATAATTATTAAATTTTGTTATTCAATTATTAGTATTTCTGACTATTTATTTAGTCTACAAATTAATGGCCCCTGCTAATGCATAGAACATTTATTCAAATGGAGCTTTTAATATATTGGTGTCATAAAGTAGAATACATAATTACTAAATTTTGTTATTCAGTTATTAGTATTCCTGACTATTTATTTGATCTACAAATTAATTCTTGGCCCCAGCTAATGCATAGAACATTTATTCAAATGGAGCTTTTAACATATTGGTGTCATAAAGTAGAATACAAAGTTTTGAACCGTAATGACCAACTCTGCAACCGATGAAAATTAAAGAAAAACAATAGTGAGTTCAACAAGTAACACGTCATGTTTTGTATGCTTTTTGTATTTCAATTAAAGAAAAGATATCACAAAGAAATCGATTACTTTAAGGGAGGGCATTTTCCTTAAGTGTATAATAAAGATTTTGTGAAAGAAATATCAGTCTTTTAGGTCTTTGGGACACGCTGGGATTAAAAGTGTCCATGTTTTTGATGCACCGTAATGCATGGTGAGACATTGGTTTATATTTCGTCTTATTTACGTAAAGCAGTTGGTAATATCTTCGACAAATGTTACAAATGTATTCACTTGTGTTGGCAACATTCAACATGCCAATACAGGTTCATCAATTATTGCAAGCGACAAATTTAATTAAACTATTACTATTTTTGTATGTTTTTACATTATGTGATACCTTTATTAATAAGAATATACCAATTTTGTTTGATTTAAAACGCAATAAAATTTCTATGTAACATTCTGTGTCGCAAAGAGTTAAACAACAAGTTGCAGACGAGTGAAACCTCGCTAAGATCGCCATATCAATTGTTTTGATCGCTACAGCAAACCGTCATCTTTTTTCAGAAAAAAATACTATACAACTGCTTCAAATTGATAGAAGTACGTAAATTCTAACGGAGATTAGTTTCACACATCTATAAAAAGGATGAAAATTACTTTATAGATCTAATAAAACTAAATAACAGTTACACCAAAAGTAACCACTGTGCAATTATACTGTTTAATTTTGTTTGCTCGCAAAAAAAAGATTAGTTTTACTAACACTTCGCGATTTTAATACACTGAATTCCGTGACGAGCGTAAGCTCATTATGCTAAAGCCTGGCGTAAGGAACTAACGAGTTGGAGAAAAAATTTGTTTTCCTCGATTGCATTTTAGCGCAGTTGGGGCATTAAACTTCTAAGAATTATATTAAAACGTAAATGTGCTCGTAAAAAGAATGCTAAAAACGTTCCAAGGTACACCTTCCCTAAAGCGTAACAACTTTAAGAAATGAAATTTAAATAGCAAGCTGTATCGTATCACTTGAGATTCAAAGTAGCGTCGTGTCTGAAAGATTAATAGCTCGGCAGCCTCGGTTGCGAGCGAAACGGGATTCGGAAGTCGCTGGTCCGCGTACAGTTTTTCTATAGTGGTTCGAGACTTTCCAACCTTGTAGTGCTCGTAAAACCGTGCAAAAATAGTTTACTCGATGCAGAAGCAATCACTATAATCCTGTTGCCTCCATCCACTGATGTTTCCCAACACGCCTGGTGCATAACCTTCTTCGTTATAGGGTCGAATAATATGTTCCGGTTTAACGTAATGTCAAATATAATTTCAAAATTATATGCTATCAAAGATTTATTAATATACCTTGCCTTCTACTGGCCTGACCAAGTTCTTGGTTGCTGGTCTTATTTTTATTCATATTCGTAAACTGAAAACCTTTATTATTTTTTAGACACGCGAACTTAACGTATCTAAAATTCGCATTCTTTTCAAATCTGAGCTTAGAACTGATTTAATAAAGACTTAATAGTAACATCATTCGTAAAACAGTTAGGAAAAATAATTTAATTTCGAAATACACCGTGAAAAATGAAAAATCGAGATAGTAGATAAGATACAATGATCATAAAAATTATTTTAATACAGAAAAGTCGAAATAAAAAATGATTGAGATCTAGATTTGAAAGTTTGAGTAAGAAAAGGGTTAAAAAGAAAATTAGGGAGCCGAGATGTATTGAGATTTCGCTCGTATTTTTCGAACCGTCTCTCGAAAACACTTCGCGGAATATCGTTCGTGATAATTCGACGATTTATTTTAACGAATTCGAAAGTGGAGAACCCCTTTCTTTATAATTTAATCTGTTAATCCGTCGCGGTTCTTGGTATCGTTAAGCTCGTTTCCTCCGGCGGAATGCCCCGCGAAGGAGAACACTGAAGAGAAAGGAAAATACACAGCTACTTCGCGAAACTGTTTCAACTTATTCCTTGACTGAAAATAACAGACGAAATGTCCTTTGAATGAAAATGCAACGTCGAGGATAGGTTTTGCCCTTGCGACGGTACATATTTCGCGAATAAAAAAATCGTATGCGTGCGCGTTTTCACGAAGCACACTCGAACCATACGCAACGGATAAGAAGCAACTTCATCCGCGAAATGAGTCGTAAAAGAGCGGTACACATACAAACGCGGTGTTTGTTTCGACTCTCGACTTCGAGCTAAGAAGCCTTTATATAAAAAAGTTAAGATGGTACACACGAACGTGCTGAAACGCAGTAAATGGCGAGATCGCTGTTTATCTCGAAGTAACACACACTTCGCGTCTGAAATAGTAAACTTTACAAGGCGTCGAGTATTCCTTTTGCCCCGTTTTACACGAGGAAAAAGGACTGGGAACGCGCGCCCCTCGAGCTTGTTAGCACTCAATATTTCAGCATCTTCGGCGTAACGTATAAAAAGCGGAGCGTAAAATTGTAACAAAAATTCACTGCAAAATGGAGCGTTAACGCGCGGAGCCGAAGAACAAGATTCGCAGAGTAAACGCCGAGATATACAACGTATCGCTTATCCGTCGCGTCTCTCCGGCTTTGAAGACACGTAAATCCTTCGTTTAATTAAACTCGCACGATCGAGCTCGAAACGAAGCACAGTTTAATCAGCGAAAATTTATACCGACTACGGGGAAGTTCATCGCGCCGGGCCATCGATCGCGATCATGATCGTCGATGGGATAATTCCGAGTCGGTTATGAAGACTTTCGAAATTTTTCGGTTAACAAACTAATACGTAATATCTTAATATCTTGCTTATCCTGCCAAGCACCGTGTTTCAAAAGTCGAAGATTGGCCAATTACATGTATGTTTTCGAGTAATAAGAAATCAACAAGTTCTAGAATCTTATGTGATAGAGATGTATTAATTGCTTGCAAACCTTTGTAGTTAATTCTCATTGCAAATAGATCAAGATGAACTACTAAATTTGTACTTACATACAGTAGTGCCCACATAAGTGACCAAGCTCGGGACCGGTCGCGGTCATTTATGTGGGCATGGTTAGTTTTCAGAATTTAACGGAGATAAAGAAAGAGGATAAGTGCGAGTGAGATACAATAGCTGGCACCTGGGAACAAAACCTGGGAAATATTTTAATGGGAGATTCTAGAGACTAAAATAAGACGAAAATCAAGGATACTAATTTATTGATTGAGGTATCGTTAAAAGGTTATAGAAACATTTTATTATTTTATTATTTTCGGTAAAGAATTTTTTTCTCGAAAGTGCGTAGGAATTCGGGGGTATCTCTATTGACCAAAAATGCTTGTAATTGACCCCTGCAACCAAAAATAATTTTTCCAGAACAATTTGAAATTTTTTAATTTTGTCGAAAAATTTCACACCTTCTTGAATTTTTTTCTAGGAAATGGTTAGGATTTCGAAGATATGTCTGTTCACTAAAAATGACTGTAATTGACCCCTGCAACCGAAAATAATTTTTCCAAACTGATTTGAAACTTTTCAATTTTCAGGGTAACGGACAGTCATGGTCAGACATTATATTTTCAGTAATGAATTTTTTTCTCTAAGATTCGTAGGATTTCGGGGGTATGTCTATTCACCAAAAACGATTGTAATTAACCTCTGCAACTAAAAATAATTTTTCCAGAACGATGTGAAATACTTTTTTTCGCCGAAAAATTTAGGCACCTACCCCCTGTCGATTTTTCTGAAAAATTCGATTTTGATTTTTAATAATTTTGCTTGACGCCCTACAGAAAAGTTATCCAATACTTTTGTGTAGGTACCCATGAGCTCTGTTTCAGAAAACAGTTTCATTGAAATATATTCACTATTGCAGGAATTGTAGCCGTTTGAAAATTGAACCATTTTTATGGGGTTTTTCTAACATTACGGGGTCAAGGAACAACTTTTTGAATATTTTTATAATTGCTACATATTCTACACTAAAATACGCGTAATTTGCTTTTTTAAACATTAAAATCCTCCAATTCGTTCAGGAGTTATGATGTTTTGAAGATTCACATGAAATTCCGGGGGGTACATTTCTGACCAGAAATTATATTTTCGGTAATGAATTTTTTTCTCGAAAATGCGTAGGATTTCGGGAGTATGTGTAATGACCAAAAATAATTGCAATCGACTCTTGCAACCGAAAATAATTTTTCTAAAACGATTTGAAATTTTTTTTTCCGTCAAAAAATTTCAGCACCTTCTCGAATTTTTTTCTCGAAAGTAGGTAGGATTTCGGGGATATGTCTATTGACCAAAAATGGTTGTAATTGACTCCCACAAACGAAAACAATTTTTTTAAAACTCTTTGACAAAATTTTTTAATTTAATTTTTTAATAACTCTTTGATGAAGCCTCAATAATTAAATTGATATTCTTAATTTTCGTCTTATTTTGGCCTCTAGAATCTCCCATTAAAATTTTTTCCAGGGGTGGAATCTCCCATGGGCACTACTGTACCTTTTATTAACCAGTACTCAGTTAATAAACTAATACGTAATGTCTTGCTTATTCTGCCAAGCACCGTGTTCCGAAAATCGAAGATTGGCCAATTACATGTATGTTTTCAAGTAATAAAAAGTTAACAAGTCCTAAAAGCTTATGTGATAGAGATGTATTAATTGCTTGCAAACCTTTGTAGTTGATTCTCGTTGCAAGTAGATCAAGATAGATTACAAGAAAATGTGTTGATTTTGATATACATATAAGGCTTGAAAACGAGCGCGTAGCTTCATAATTGTAAAACTTGACAAGAATCTTGAGTCAGACTCGTTATTTACGATAATTTTACAGCGATACGCACAGTTCGAAAGGTAAACAGAGACTGCGGTACAAGAAAATATCGACCTTCCCCGGACAGTTAGGAACGAATAAACTATCCGGGGACTATAGAGGAGCCCAAATTTTTTTCGGTTCTTTCCTCAACGTAAATACGTCGCGTAAGCGTTCTGGGAAATGGTCGAAAGTCGGTCCAAGAAATTCGTAGCGAGTTTCGTCGAGGGATAATCGTGTGTCGCGATAAATTGAAAAGATAAGGCGAGACGAGTAAATAGCCAGAGTGAAAGAAAAACCGAGCACAAAGATGGAAGCTCGAACGGAGGATGGAAGTCAGATAGGCGGAAAATGTCGCGAGCAAAGCCACTTAATAACAATTCCGATCGTCGTGCGTATCCGTGGAGCACGAAAGAAGTGCACTCGAGATTGAACTGAAAAGCAACGTGTGTGTGTATGTGTGTGTGTGTCTGTAGTCTTGCACGCTCGAGAGTCGTCCTGCTCGCGCCTCTTTTCAAGCAACGCTTATATACGCGCGCGGCACTTAAAGAGGCGAGTGCCTCTTCTTCGTCTTCTCGTGTGCTTTAAGGCGTCGCTCTCACGAGCTGCAGTACGTTACTCCGGGGCTCTACTTGTAATTACCATCCCACGTCGGAAGGAAGGGAAAACAGAAACTAGGATGCACACGACGGTGTAACCTGAATGCGGGCCTCGGACGCGAGACCAACAACAATCTCCGCTGATGAAATCCTAACGATAAATTAATCGCAGAAACGACCGTGTCTTTCCCGCTCGCCTTTACGCGGCTTTCAAACGACTTATTCCCATAATTCCTGAGGCTCTTAAGCCGGACGACTATTAGCCCGGATTCGAATACGATGTTTCTTCTAAACGATCGCGCTGAATCGAATCGTTCCTCTAGCAACGAACGTCAGCATTTTTATATTTTTCGTTGCATCGACGCTAGATTTAGGGACATTGATTGCGTATATTTTTATTGGATATGGTTTTGTTGATTTGTCTCTTTCAAAAAGAGAAAGTTTTCTTTCATTTATAAAAACCATCGACGTGCGTGTTGCGTTTCATTTTCGAAACACAAATCAAGAGGGTGCAACTGTGTTCCTTGGATTGTTTAGACAATGAATAGGACTGACTGAGTCTGTGGTGATGAATTTTTCGTCACTGACCTTTCTTCATTCTGACAGTTCCTCCCGAACTGAACAAGTGTTTCAAATAAAGACAAAGTTTAGTTTAAAAAGTATTTGAACTGTATGTTTCATTTTTATTCCACCACCTATTCCCAATAGTTTTTCTTTAATTAGAATATAGATAAAATTTAACGTAAATTTCTAGCAAATAATATTTACGAGTAACTTTGGTGTTATCTCTTATGTCAATAACCAAAATGTTTCCTTATATTTTATAACGTGTCATGTACACATTCATATTTTCATAGTATCAAAATTAAAAATTCGTACACTTTAACAGCCGCCTCTTTAAGAGATTTTGCCTCCCGAGTGCAGACTTAAATGAAATCGGCCAAAGGGGTCGACAAGCGAGAGGCGCAAACATTAATTTAGTTTCCGTCGCTTCTGTTTTAGATGCATTTGAAGGGGCCATTCTACTTCGTAGGCAAGAAAAATACATGTTCCTTTATGATTTTTTTTGCGGGCTATTAAAGAGCCATTAATTCCGGGTTTTGTGGATATATTTATTATATATTTAACTCTATTTACGAATTTTTGCAATGCATAACATCTATTGATTACGCTGTTTTTGTTGATCAACGAACAACAGTTTTTACGAACGGCGCCCGACTGCGTAGGTGATATCTTGCGAACAAGTTATCCCAAATCCAAAAACCAAAGATATTCTTAATATAGATAAGTTTGGTTATAGCATGAATTAGGATATTTTCAAGAAAACGAAAAATGGCAAAATGGCAGCTATTTTACGAAAAAATACTGGATATTTTCATATACTCGGTTGCTTTTTTGTTAATAAAAGAAGAAGTATTGCATATATCGCAATTATCCTAGTTCATACCATGGGGAGACTAGTTCTAAAGATACTGTATAAATTTGATATTAATATCTTGAATAGTTTTCATGTTATTGTCTACAAAGTGTCGAAAAATGTAAAGTTTCACGTTTAATTGTTATACCAACGCGTGGTACATTTCAGCAAGCTATAACTTCGTTAGTTTTCCGAATTTCAATTTAATATTTGCTAGATATATTTTCGAGACTACATACTAAAAGAAAACGCAAAAACAAAATTCAATTTTTTAAATCCCACAAAGTAGAAAGGCCCCTCAACGGAGTTATGCAACCTTGAAGTCTGACAACTTGTTGGAAGTACACGAACGATGCAATCAATCGAAACCTCGAATAATAAAAAAGAAAAAAAATTCCGTAAGTGCAACGATAGCGATTGCAGATTACAAACTGCCCCTTTGATTTCAAATAATTTGGCGATCGAATGCTTTTTCCATCAAGCTATCGAACTCCATTCGCGATGCTCCGATTGATCGTAACTTTCGTACAAATTGAAAGTTTTAGATAAAATATAGTAGATTCAAAGTCTCGTGTATGTGCTTTTAAATCATTGATAAACATTCTTTAAAGAAGAGTTGATGGACTTTATTTTTTAGTAATTTCAAAAATTGTATCCTCGTCCATATTTCTCTTTAAAAAAGAATTAAAAACTACTACATACGAGTTTTCATCATTTACAAATGAATTCCCAGAAACATGCTACTTTTTGTACCCAACAAAATCTAATCTTTCAAAGCTCGAAGTCGTCGAAACGATCGCGTGTCCTTTGACGCTTCATATGCAATTTTCTCTACGCAAGCATTTCGTTTCACTTACGCGTTTTTCGTGTAAGCATTTTAAAAAATGGTTAAAAAAAGTTTCAAAAGCGTAGCAGACGCGACGGGAAATATAGTTCGAGCATGATGAACCCCCTAAAATTCCAGGCTATTGTAAATTCTTTTATATTCCCGCGAGTCGGGAATATATACTATGGCTCTTCTGGCTAATGGAGATACAGCTACGTACGTAGGGGGTAAATTGTCTCGCAAAGAGGGCGTGCCACCCCCAGGAAAACTGCGAAGACGCCAACACCGGTTCGTCACGGTACGCGATTATGCTCGTTGTCGTCCACGGAGTCGAGGAGAGTCGAGGTGTTCTGAAGAACGCTCGTTACAAAATCAGGGAAAATGTACTTTCCACCGGGCTTAAGCTGTCCGATTCCGCCCCGAAATAACCCCGGTAAAATTTTTACTTTTCATTCCGTATTCAATTTTCCCTTTGCGCCGGGTAATTTCAATTCTACTTCATTAGCGGCCCACTCGTCCCGCAGTTTTTAACGTTCGGCGGAATTTTACATTCATTTACCCTCCACGCTCGGTGCTGATTACACCGGAACATTCTTTTCTTTTAGCAAAAATATCCTCTTAACGCGCTACAATAATCCAATGAATTTTGTCGCCAGATTATCCGGCCCGACTTAAATACGAAGTGGCTTAATGGAAAACCACGATTCCGGAACGGTGACAAAAATAGTGCAATTCTCGCCCTCGAAATACACGGGCATCCTTTTAGCGTGTAGGTTTAATTTACTCCCATTAGTGAAACGTACTAAGGCGAGTCGCGAATTAGCCATGATGTTTCAATTGTCTGACAGTTTTACCTTAACCGTACTGAGATGTGACTTTGGCTCTCATACCAAATATACTTATACCAAGTATAGCATTCCTGCACGATTTAGGATTGATAAGAAAAATATTTCAAACAAAAGCTCATTGGGGTCGAGTAATAAATTTAGTGGTGTTAAGAATTGTGATCAATCTTATATTTGCAAATTTTATTCGGTTCGCTAATTGAATTCAAAACTGTTCGACTCTAGTTCGAGTCATCTTCAAGCTAACGAAACGAAAAACATAAAAATTGTATAATATAAGAAATTAAAAAGAGAAAAATGAAAGGATTCTGAATAAAATTAAGCTTTATGAATTATTATTAAAGATACGAATTTTTTAAAAATTGGTAATGCAAAGTGTAGAATATTATTGATATTTTTATTTTCTCAGAACAAATTCTGTAGATAAGTGGAAGTAGAAGAAACACTGAAAAAAGTACCTATTGGGAATTCTTGGTAAATTCGATTCTACTCGAAACAATTTTATTGTTATATACTTAATTTAACGATATCTTTGACAGTTTAATTCCAGCGACAAAAGTACTTTGTTTCCATTTTCGCTGTTTCGTAACACGAAAAGAAAAGCGACGCTCGACGGTTAATTCGTTAATGTTCGTTTTGCAAATCGTGTCCTTTTCAAACGCGCGGTCGTTTAACTTTACAAATAAGTTTGCATTCAGCGGGAAGAATGATTTGCCTGATTTCAGCGTGTTACAGCGTACAACTACGTTCGTTGTCCACGGTCCCCGCGGAATGTCAAGCTTTCTGGTAGACCAACGCGCAGAGTGCTCGTTAAGAAATCAGAAAAAATATGTGTGCTCGTGGAAAGCCAGCCCGCCACGTTCCACCAAAGTGCTTCGTACGCTTTCGTTTCTCTCTTTTTTTTTTCATTTAATATTAAATTTTCCTTTTAGCGCGCTGAGTTCCAGAATTACCTCGTTACCCCTTTCAAATCCGTGTTCCCGGATATTTGCATATATTTCTCGGCGAAAGTAATGGCACGGTCATTGTCAAAAGCGTTATACATTCGCGACAAGTATTCAATCCGTCTAACCACTTAATTATTTCGAGACCAAAACATTTGCTCAAACGTATATTCTTCGAAGGCAATATTTGAGCCATTTTTAATGTCTGTAAATACTATAATAATTTTTCTAAGAACATGTTTAAAGCATCGATTTAAAAAATCATAATAAAGTTAATGAATGAAAGGTAGTTCGCTAATCAAATTTACCCAATTTTACCCAAGTTTCAAAAATCGTGAATTACTTCTCCAGTTTAAAATATTCTTGCTTTTAACGATTGGAAAATAAAGTTGAAAGTTCTTTTAATATAGAAAGAATTTCCAAGTTTTTTAATTGTCGTATTTTGATCGTCGAGGAAATTTCAGTGAAAAATAGGAACACTTCGCAAATTACCATTTCTCCGCGCGCGTTAATATTTCCTTCTCGAAAACGTCTCGTGTCTTCCTGCCAAGAACGTTTCGCGTCCAGCTGAAAGTAATCACGGCTCGAGAAGCTGCGCGGGATCCACTGTTTGCGCTTTGAAAAATTAGCAGACGCAACTTTCGGCGGGCTCGCGACTTCCAAACTTTCGCGGCAATTTCATTTTGATCGTTGTCCCACGGTTTTCGCGCGGTTTCCCCGTTTCTCCGCGGTCGACTCGTAAAAAATTTTAAATTATCGTCGGGACCGCTTTGTCCCCGGTAAGCTTGATATCACCGACTCGTCGCGGGGTTACGATTATGCTCGTTGTCCAGGGATTCCAGAATCGCCGGAACGAACGCGAACTGTAATGAAAGAACGGTCGTATTTCACGCGCGGCTTAAAGAGTTATGCCACCCTTGCGAAGGAAAAGGGACAATCTTCTTTTCATTGTCGAATTAGAATTTGAACGAATAAATTCGACGAGAAGTTCCTGTAAAATTTCAGCGATTCGAATAATCGTTTAGGTTTTCGAAATAAAGGCATCGTTTGTTTTTACGTGTACGATAAACTTTGCTTCTGAGTGTCGAAGGGTAAGCAAAATTTGTGTTATTAATACTCGAATCGAACGTGGATAGAATGAAGATAAACTACTATCGCACTGAAAAGAAAACTGAGTCTGTGGGGACGCCTCGTCGAAGACCGGCGTTTTCCCAACGCAGGGATCTTTTCTAAGTTGTCGGGCTATATGTCGAAGATGACGACAGGAAGACGTATCAAGCCCTGTCGAAAGTAAAGCCATATACAAGCTTTAGAAATACGAAGTAAAATCACGAGAAATTTCTGTACAACTTATTTACGATGATCTTCCTTTGAACGATGCACTAAAAATCTCGAATGTATAAATAAATCCATGAATCTTGACAGTAATGAAAGAAATGCGAATAACAGTCTTCCTCGATGTTTGCAGTTGTCTTTGATATACGCGTTTGCAAAAGGCAACGTTTCCTAGGGAGCTCTTTTTTATTTATTTATTTTACTGCGCAACTTTGCCGTATCGTGCTTAATCGATACGTTGCCGAGATAAATATTTGAATTTTAGCGGCCCAGTTCTTCCTATCGTCTTTTCTTCTTTTCCTTAAACGACGTTACGTCTCTCGAATACCAACTCCATATTTACAGACACTCTTTGCAACGATGGGCTAGCTCGACGCTAATTTGCATATTTTGTTCGATACTGCGACGATCAAAGCGAGTCTAAAGTAAGACGACGCTTTCTGGCCGATCTAACATTTACGTATAAATATAAACGACGAGATACGGAGTATCGACGCTTTTCCTTTCGATTCGCATCGACGAATGCAAGGGATATTAACCCTTTCAGTAGGAGGAATTTCCACAGCGTGGTATATACACCCACTTCCATTGTTTATTCGTTCATTTCGTGCAAAACTTGATTTAAAAATGTCTGTATTATTTTACCCGGTAAAATACACGGTAACTTCCTGTGAAAAAATTTTTAATATCAATTCATTTAAAAAAACGTCCAAAATGGCAATTCGTGTCCTCGAGTGAATTACATCAGGTGGGAAGTGTAATACAAAAAAATTTTTTCCCAATGAATCGATAGGTCAAAGCTTTAAAAATCGTGACTGGTCCTACGTGGATATAAAAATTTTAATGAAATAATTTTCCTCGTTAATCCTGACCACGATAAGTATGCATTAACATGCCGCGGGCCACACGCCGCACTTGGCAGGAATAGAGAAATTTCAACGTAGCAGAATTAAGCTTCTCTAATTAAATATTATAAAGGAAAGAATATTAACCTGGAGGTAAAATCGTCCTATTACAGAGCAGGGTTTCTCGAACTGGGTTCCATGAACTTTCGAGGGAAAGAAAGAAACACACAGTAGAGTAAATTATGTTTTCCATAAGGTCTCTAAATTTTATGTGATTGTTTTGTGTTATTGGAACTGATCTTCATAAATTGTATTTAAGTCTGAGAATTTGGGACTATTATTTTCCGAAGTCAAACCTAGTAACGCTTAATTTCTGAGAAACATCGTTTTGTTGAAGTTTGGTTCAACAATTTTTGCATACATACTTTACGTACGATTTAGTGCCAAATAATTTTTCGAATATTTAGTACAGGTCACCCTCCTACAACACGGCATCTTATAACACGGTTTCACTTTAACACGATAAGAAAATTGTGAAAATCTTTGTACAGCACTGTACTTCTACAGCACTGGATAACATGATTTTTGTTTAACATATTTAAAAACTAAATTACTGAATAAACTATGGTGGCTTTACATGAAATAATATAAACAAATTATAATTTATTAAATTAAGGTTGCGTTAAATTAAAATAATATTTTTTGTTTCGTGTTTACATACATTTATATTTTTCATAAAAATTAAGTTGCTTATGTAGAATAAAAAAAAATATTTGTTTTTAATAAATTTTCGGAATGTAACTCCCCTTTTTGTACTGACTCTGGGTCTCATATAACACGGTTTCATACAATATGCCATTTTCTAGGAACCCCGTTTACCGTGTTATAGGAGGGCTACCTGTACTTAATTTCGTTTATTCATACAAGGAATGACCTATACAAAAGAACAGATATGTTTTACGAATACTTCGTAAATAGAAAAATACGTAGCCTCATGATTCAAAACTTAGTACCAAGAACTTGTGACGAGTAATAATGATGCAATTGAGTTTGTGTTTCTTTACGATTTCGTTTACTATCGTTCTTTCCCTATCTTTCAAAACACTTGATTAATCCATCGTAAAATCGGAAAATTGAACTTTTGCAGAGAGGTATGCAGTTCGCCAATAAATTTCGAAAGACTCGTGAATGTTTTATGTTTCCAAGCCGGTGTGTAACCTGTTCCACCGAAAGATTATTTAACTTCGTATACCGATCGCGTGATATCTTCGTTGCGCGCCACTCTGACAGTGGAAACTTTATTTTCTTCCGCCAATATTTATTTTCCGTGTACCCTCCGCTATTATTACCGTTCCATCGATTTCCTATCGTTACTGATTACCGGTAAATTCCACCGTGATTACGCGCGTCCCATCCCGACATTATACGCATTAAATCGCTTAATACGTCTCGCCCGCTCCGAAGCCTGTTTTTAAGCCGTCGACCGCGGCGATTCTGTTCGCCTCGTAAATCGTTATTTATTCTTAATATAATGTTATCACGGCACCGTCTTATTGATTTCCCGTCAGCCCCGTCACCGGGAGAATTCTATCCCCGGGCATTAATAAATCTATCCGTCGTAACGGCATCCTGAAAGGTGTGCAGGTCACGGATTGACGCGTCGCGTCGCGACGCGACGACCGCTTGGTCGAGCGACGGCTGCGAGGACGAAAAGGGGCGTCGTTCTCGCGGGACGATCAATCACTTCGAGAAGTATTCTTCTCTCTCCTCGTCTCGTCTCTTCTCTTATCCTCTCTACTCTACGCTCTACTCGTTGATATCGTTCGTTAGTCATCGCACTATCGAGTACATTAACGATTAATGTTTGGCAGTTTGATCGATCCGATTCATCATCGCAGTCAACTACCGACGTGTTTAAGTTTACCGAACGCGACCTACCCACTTACATTTTTTGTCCTTGTTGTTACAATACTCGCGGAACTGCCATTAAAATAGCTACGCGATCGACGGTTTCTTAAAACCCTTGTCTATCAAAATACAAGCTGTTCCGCATTTTTCCGTACATACTTCAACAGCGTGTTCTACAAGTAAAATTAAGACTAAAATGTTGTACAACAAAAAATCCATAAATGCTTTGTTAACCCCCTAACGTTCACACCCGAGTTTAACTGCTTTGAAAAACGATATTTGTTTAATCTAACAGTTTAAGGGATGATAATATTTGTTTTCCTTTAAATTATACGTTAGATACAACATTGTAATTAACAAAAACCGCATTTTTAGAAACAAATCCAATAAAGAAAACTGATCATTCTTGATTAACCCGAAAAATATGAGCGTTAAGAGGTTAAGAAGTTATGACGAAAATATGAAATGTGATGCAACCCCTATTGAATATACCGATGTTGCCTTTGTTGAGACACTTTCTGGCATCGACATATTATTGAATTTATTGTCGACTTCAATTGACTGCGATTTTGATTTTTGCAATTAATCCATCTCTTGTACGTATTTCTGTATTGTAAACTTTCTCTTTCAGAGCGCCCCATAAGTAAACATCTAAAGAGGTAAGCTCAGGTGACCTAGGGAGGCAAGAAATTGGCCCTCCTCGACTAATCCATTGTTGGGGATAGTGTCTATTAAGCCAATTTTTTACTGTCATAATGTACATCCATCTAATTGTATCCAGCCGTTTTAACGAAATAATAAAGATACATCTTGTAACAATGGCGGGATTCATTTGTTAAAAACGTTAGAAAAGATTCTCCCGTTAACCGCTCAGGAAGGAAATAAGGTCCTATTAAGTATTCATCACACATGCTCAACCAAACATTGCATTTCAATTGATGTTGAAATGATCTTTCTCTGTATTAAACTGAGAGAAACAGCGTTATCATATCTTCCACAATTCATATTTTTGTTATAACTTCTTAACAAAGCATTTATAGATTTTTAGAAGCGTATACGGAAAAATGCGGAATATTAATTTTGCAAGAAGAATGTCGGTACTAATCTTCACTGATTTTAATGAAATTTGGAAAGCTAACCAATCGATTATGAATAAAATAAAGAAACCTTTTGTAAACGCTGGTTGTGGTATTACTAAGGATCAGTTCTTATTAACCTTATAGTATCCGCACCGAGGAAATTATGTGATTACGAAGTCCACAATTTCCTTTGACCCCCATTACGTATTTTTATGGGATCGAACAATGCAGTATCTATGTTCCTGATCGTTAATTATCGTCGGTTAATATCTAAAGATCAGACTAACTTCGATTATACGTTATTAAGCACCAATCACTGCAATGTAAAATTTGCTAATGTACTTTCAAAAAATATTCTTTTCTTTTGAAATGAAGGACAGAAGTAAATTAAATCGTATCTTTCCCTGACAATCTAATGAAACTCTATCGTACAATGTTATATCAAATGCAACAAAATAATCTATTTTGATTGCTATAACGAAACTATTTAAATGTTTTGCGAGTGCTACGGTTAAAATTTCAACGAAAAAGGGAATCTTTATCGAGCAATATCAATAATTACGGCTACAGGGCAGTATATAAGGTTGTATTATCTGTTCGAGACGGCACTAAAATCGTTAGCAAGATTCCAGTGGAAGCTTTAATAAAAGCTCTAAAAGCTTTTAACAAAAGCAGCGCTCGCTTTAATTTTACGTAAGAGTATAGTTCGGGGACAAAATGCCATTACTTAAGCACGATTAAATGCAACTACCACTTCAATGATTCCTGTTACTGAATCAAGTCTATAACCGGGGAGATACCGTAATCTACCGTAACGAATCTTTGTGGTTCTGTATTCCCGCTTGTTAATGGTCAAAGTTAGCCAGCAGATCCAAAGGTAAACGGAAATCACGACTCGGTCTCGTTCGGCAATTATTATTCGGTGACCGAATCGTGATAACATTCACGGGCAATTTAACGAACGATTTTTTTCGGCTCAAAAATTCAGAACATGACTTTTTCACTCGATTCGCTGCAATCTTTATCGAGACACTGCTATACGCTCTAGAGTCGACTGGAGCTGAACAAAGTTTCTATTTCTCTCTCATTCTGATCTCAAACTTTGATAAAAACGGTTCAACTTTACTACCTAAAGGTAGATCGGTGGTAATAGGTTCTAAATTCATAATAAATTACGTCAGGTACGAATACCTAGAATTTCGAATAATATCCTTTTGTCGTGGCGATATCTCGTGTCGTCGGTTTCACTATGAAATAATTTCTATAGAATAATTCTCGTTTTATATATTTCATATTAATTTTCCTTGAGTTCATTTTAAAGTAAAAAATGATTCAAACTCTCTTCAACGACTGGTAAAAGACCAAGTGTAAAACTGATGGATGTCACACGAGATGAATTGAAAGAACTATACTTACGCATGCTCAATCTGGGTCAAAAGTTCGCTCAGTTGAATATGCAATGATTTATGTAGCATACCGAATGAAAAACGATTATGTGAAAAAATACGGTGAACACTAAAACTAGTTACTTTCATTCCCATTCTCCGCCACTAATAAGTAGATAGCCGATAAGTGACGAGAGAAATGTCGATAAAAGTTCGAGATATCGAACGTGGGAAATTATATGTTTCCGAAGTTATGTACCAATTAGAATTAATGATTTCTCCTGCCGATAAATTTTCAACTAATTTCGTAATTGCACGCGTACGGTCTTCCTACGAAATTAACGATGTCTCCCCGGGTTGCAACGTGACAGTTACACTACGAGTTATGATAGCGCGCTGTACGAGTCTTACTGGAAAAGTGGATTTACAGGAGCTACGAGCCGTGTTTAACTTTACCGGGACAAACTTCCACTAGTTTGGTTCTGCCCCGGTGGAGATTCTAACCGACGATATGAAAGATTAACTAGTAAACAGAAATGCGAATGTATCCCAATTCCCATCGATCATTGCCATTATCGACATAGTTTCGCGCAGAAACAACTACTTGCATCTCAAATTTACAATCTTAAATTTCGCGACCACCATATATTATACCTATATTAAATTAACAGAAAATAAATTGATAAGATTCTATAACACTTGCAATTCTCTAGGATAAATTGAATCCTGACTAAGCTGTTGATTACTAAAAATTTATATTTCTGAATTTCATATTACTTTTACTTTCCAAAGTTTAATTTTCGCAATTAGGTATCACAGATTCTTCAGGACTATTTATTTACCTGAAATTTTTATAGAATTGTCTAAATTTATAAAAAGTTAAGTAATAGCAGTATTGTCCAGTAAAATACATCAATTTTCATCGACCAGTACCATTGTCGACGCAGTGACAAACATTTAAGGTCAAAATTGTCCAACATACACTTCACATACGCGCTGGCAAATACAATTCATAATCGATAATTGATAGTTACGTACCATCGAATATTCTTGAATAATTAACCTAACAAAAATTTCAATTGCACCGCGTAACGCTGGAATTTATAGCCGCCCCCAACATTTAAAGAATTTCGTTATCCCGAATATGTATTTCTATGTTTCGATCGCAGACTCGCGGCAAATTTATTACGGCTTTCAACGCCCGTTCGGGCTCAAGAATATCCACCTAAATCACGCTACGAAACGAACCTAAGCGTGGCCAGTTTCTCGATGAAAGAACGAAAGAGCACGACTACGGTCAGCCTCGTTTCGCGCGTCGGGACTCCGAAAATCAACGACCCGCCCCCGCTGGGCAACAATTGTTTAATCAGGGAACGTCGATTGTAGTCGTAACAAGCAATTTATTGTTTCTATTTAACGTTTCGTACCCACGGTTCGCGATCGTTCCGAAAATTATCGTTAACACTAGATTTACGGAAGCCGTCAATTTGACGGATGTCAGATTCCATATTTAAAATTGCAGAACACGTAAATATTATTTTTCAACAACTTATGTTGAATTTGATTGATGCAATGGCATGAATACATATTCTAATTAAATTAAAAATCGTATTTTAAGGTAATCATCAACGTGAGAGGTATCAATAAATATACGTGCTATCAATGCCCGTAAATCTAGTGTTAAATTATTTTGCCTTGCGTTCGGATCTACGCGTACAAATATTTGTCAATCATATTACATTGTATAATTTATTGACAAATAATTAGAAAAACTGGAACAACGAACCCTATTGAAATTTGTAAGCAATAAAAAATGGAAAAATTACCCGATTAGGAATCGTGGAATTGACGAACGATACTCGGAGGGTGAATAACATTTACGGTGCATTCCACGGTATCTTTACGTGGAATTAATTTCTCTGTTTCGTCCGTGTTTCCGTTGCAGTTCGGTCGACTGTTTCGTTCCCTGCTGAACTAAAATTATTAATTACAGTAATTGTTAAAGTCTCGCTGGTTCCTCGCGCATTGTGTCCGAATTTCGTCTATAAATATACAGCCAGATACGCAACGTGCCCGTTACGCTCGCTACACACAACAGCTAATGGAAGCCATGCTACTTATTCTGCCCTGCATCGCGTATGCATGCACCCGAATTGCAACGCTACAAACACCTGTGCAACCCTCGCGAACGCCCGGCTACACAGGCCTTGCGTTTTAAAGTACGACTCTCCTTGCGCTATTTCCTGTGAAAAGTATTCCGGGAATGCGTGCGGAAAGATTTGCGAGCAGATAAACACGTATAAAGCCAGTCTCGTTGCAATCAAACGTGCATCTTTTCAAACTCCGTGCATTTACCAACCTCGATATTGGAACGGCCAAGGCCGTGGTAAGCGAAGACAAATGTATAAGATTAATAATTTAATCTTAATCATAAAAATTAAATAATTCAACCGTGAAAATCTAATGGTATCAAAGTAGTTTTCGTACTTCAATCGATGTGTTTCCCTCAATCGTTATAGTTATTTTCATAGAAAGTGAATCAAAGTCTTACAAGTTAGATAAAGTGGTTAATGTAACAATAGAAATAAACGAATAAGTGTGAGACAAAGATTCGCGAACAGAGTGTTTTCAAGATATACAAATCACTTTCTACGTTATGTTCATTGCACTGTTACGCGTGTTATACAACGATAAGTTCGTTTCGATAATGCTATTGAAAATGTTTTACAAGACCAATATATGTCGAGGTCATCTATAATAAATTGATACGTTGAACTTTGAACGTATCAGCCATTACACGCGTGTGTATGCAACTTTAACTTAGACAATTAAAAGCCGAATATCTTGTAAACGACTAGCATACAAATACTTCTGAGAAATCCACTATCAAGTTAAGAATTTTCCTACGCTTCTAGACATAGAAATTGATACTTTAAATAATTATCCAACTGTCTTTTGCGTCCTTTTATACAGGGCGTTCGATCACCCCTGGAAAAAATTTTAATCGGAGATTCCTGAGACCAAAAAGTTATTAAAAAATAAAATTAAAAAATTTGGAATCATTCACAGAAAACTTTTTTTCGTTCGCGGGAGTCAATTACAACCATTTTTGGTGAATAGATATACCCCCGAAATCCTACCCACTTTCGAGAAAAAAATTCGAGCAGGTGTAAAACTTTTCGGCGAAAAAAAAATTCAACCCGTTCTAAAAAAATTATTTTCAGTTGCACAGGTCAATTACAATCGTTTTTAGTTAATAGACATACCCCCGAATTCCTACGCACTTTCGAGAAAAAAATTCGTTACCGAAAATATAATTTCTGGCCAGAAAAGCTTCCCTGAAATTTCATGCGAATATTTAAAACATCATAACTTCTGAACAGATTGGACGATTTTAATGTTTAAAAAAGCAAACTACGCGTATTTTAATGGAGAATATGTAAAAATTATAAAAATATTCGAAAAGTTTATCCTTGATCCCGAAAAATGAGAAAAACCCCATAAAAATAGTCCAATTTTCAAACAGCCATACCTCTTGTAATAGTGCATATATTTCAATGAAACTTTTTTCTGAAGTAGAGCCGATAGGTACCTACAAAAAAGTATTAGATAACTTTTCTGTAGGGCGTCAAACAAAATTACTAAAAATGAAAAAGTAATTTTTAAGAAAAAACGACAGTGGTAGGTGCCTAAATTTTTCGACGAAAAAAAAAATTTCAAATTGTTCTGGAAAAATTATTTTCGGTTGCGGGAGTCAATTACAATCATTTTTTGTGAATACACGTACCCCCAAAATCCTACGTATTTTCGAGAAAAAAATTCATTACTGAAAATATAATGTCTGACCATAACTGTCTGTTACCCTGAAAATTGAAAAGTTTCAAATCATTCTGGAAAAATTATTTTCGGTTGTGGGGGTCAATTTCAATCATTTTTGGTGAATAGACATACCACGAAATCCTACCCACTTTCGAGAAAAAAAATTGAGTACGGACGAAACTTTAAACGTTAATAACTTTTTAAGGAAGCCTCCATCAACAAATTAGTATTCTTCATTTTCGTCTTATTTTGACCTCTAGAATCTCCCATTAAAATTTTTCCCAGGTCTGACCGAACACCCTGTATAGAGCACACGTTGGTATTACTTTTATTTAGTTTTTTTTTTTGCTCGTTTGGATTGGTTACATTGGATCGATACACAGAGACAATATTTGCAGTCAAGTCAATGTTGGCACACATAAACACAAGTAAAAATAAATTTACCAGGGGGGTTGTTGTACTGTCCAGCCATTTTTAAACTGGATTCTCTATATTTCTCTGTATTTCCAGCGTTCGATGGAACTAGTCTGCGTTCGATCCTTTAGTCGTACAGTAAAAATGTTCGTTCGTCGGTCGACAGCTTCAGTGGATCCTCTTAACGAAGTTTCCTCGAATTCGGGATTCCATCGTGCGAGTCTATTCCGCGGCGGAAGGATATCAAAGCCGCTCGGATCAAAACTCGTTGAGGTGATTGCTGATCGTGACCATTGGAAAACAGCTATAACTGTAGCTATAGACCTAGTTTCTGTGTAACGGTGCATCCACTGCAACACGTGCACAGTCGGCCGATCCGTTGACGACCGCGCGTTCTCGGAGCTTAACAAAGTTCTTCTAAGTCCTAACGAGCTTACTCTTGACAAAAGCCAGTCAAGTGTACGGCTTCCGTCGTTGCGATGCAATGGCTAACCTACATACCGACATATTATTGCACTCGATTCGCGCTACAAACGTATATACTCTATATACGCGCGGAGAAGATGTACAATCTATACAACCAGCAAGAGTTTGCGAAGTTTCTCTTTTTAATTGATGTTTTGACCCTTTTCCGAAATCGTAGGAACATACGACCGAGTTTTAAATAACAATTCTATAAAATTAAAGAAAATTTTCGATCGTTCTTCGCTAAAACGGTGTATAAATTAAATTTACACGGTACAAAAATCGTTGCAGTTTCAAATATAATCTTATTGAAATCTGGTAAAAATAATCCAACGTTGCGAAGCGAAAAGGTCATTATTATGCCAGCAAATAGTGAATGACAGGTCCCAAATTTGAAACTTAGAACAATTCTTTTGACTGGATAAAATTACAAACCAAACCGTTCTAGTTCATCAAAGTTTTAAAGGAATTTATTTATTGATAAACCAGCGCCCAAGACGATGTAGAACGAAAACGGAATTAGAATTTTAAATATGTATATATTCAGAAGGTATAATAAAATAATTTAACTTTTATATTCCGATGTGCCATCGATTTATCACCTCCACTCTAAAACATAAAACTATTTTTGTGTTTCGTACAATTTAAATTCGTCCAGTTTTGATGGAATACGTCAAACTCACGTGAACATTCCTCGATTTCAGCACACTTGCTTTCAACCTACTTCAAAACCTAAAACTACATCTGTCACGTTCGTTTCTGCCCGCGTTTCATTAGCAGTTCTAGAATCATTAGTCCTCCAGAAAAAAAATAATATAATACAGATACACAATCATTATTACAGTACGTCGTATCAAATAGTGCAAACACATATTCATTTCCACCTAGACAAGAAACTATCTTTCAAATAATTAACGTACAATAAGTATCGTATAAAACAGTTCTGACTGTTACGTTGCACAGATATCTTAAGAAGAAAACATAGATCCATCATTTTGTCTTTCGTAATGGTCACATCTGAGACCACCTCGTCGGTGTTTGATTCTGTCCCGGCCGGCCGTGAGATCCTAAATCTCATCTATCTTCTGTCTGTGCCGGCGCATCGCCGCCAAACGTATTTCCATAATTTGTAGACAATTGGTCCGAAGCATCCAAAAGCACGGGGAGCGCATGATCGCGTGCCGTAGGTTTGTACGCCACACGACCGTCCAATTTCATTCGAGCTAGAGCCAGCCAACTACGTATGTACCCCGCCGTTCCCGGCGTAATTGAATACTCAATAGGATTTACCAAAGCGGACCAGCGCGGTGGCCGCGTCGATCGACACGACACACGCCAATATTTGATCCGTGTCAAAAGCTTCGAGGCAGATTCACCCACGGATTTCCAAAGGTCGTTAAACTCACTGAACTCTCGCTTGCACCTTCGCCCCCATTCTTCTATCCTCTTATCATTCTCTCGCTTTCGACTCCATTTTACCCTAAATTCTATTTCCACGTACCACAGCCTCTCTCTCTCTGTCGCTTTCGAGTCAAAGTAACTCAATGAATATCTTCTTTTTAACCCCTTACCGCACAATCACGAGTCTGACTCGTTACAAAGGCTACTTACTCGTTGCCAAGTCCCATACAGGGTGTTCGGCCACCCCTGGGAAAAATTTTAATGGGAGATTCTAAAAACCAAAATAAGACGAAAATCATGAATATCAATTTCTTGATTGAGGCTTCGTTAAAAAGTTATTGAGAAATTAAATTAAAAAATTTCAAATCATTTTTGGTGAATAGACATACCCCCGAAATCCTACGCACTTTCGAGAAAAAAATTCAAGTAGGTGGACAAAATCGACAAAATTACAAAATTTAAAATTGTCCTAAAAAAATTATTTTTGATTGCAGGGGTCAATTACAATCATTTTTGGTCAATAAACATATCCCCGAATTCATACACATTTTCGAGAAAAAAATTCAAATAGGTGGACAAATTGCCGTTCTACAGGCGGAACTTTAAACGTTAATAACTTTATAACGAAATCTTCATCAACAAATTGATATTCTTGATTTTCGTCTTATTTTGGTCTCTAGAATCTACCATTAAAATTTTTCCCAGGGGTGACCGAACACTCTGTACATTAAAATCAACACATGTTTACATTCACGAGGTATTCGTAAGACAAATCTATTCTTTTTCGTAGCCATTTTTCAAATTTAAACAAAATTAAATAGTATACGTTTGAACAATTATTAAATCGTGCGTCAAAGGGTTAATCTCAGTGAAGATCGTTAATTTCAGGAATATTGGATTAATAAATGGAACGATGCTATTTTCTAAATTACTATCCGTTCGAAAGCGTTTCAAGATGGTCTCTCATCCCCGAAGTGGTCAACAATTCGTACGAAATTTCACAAAGAAGCTCGAGCAAATTTTTCTGTCCCCCATTTCCGAAGTTCGTTCCGATTTCTATTCTTGCATCGCAAGCTGGGAGGAAAAAGCGACTACCAATAATAGAAATCTTTATCCGGTCGCGTCTAATTTATCTTCGTTCTTTCCTACGGTACTGCTCCCTCGCGTTCCTCCTTTTTCCTTCCGTTCCCTTTTTCTGCGGGACCCGTCGACATTTATCCCGGTCTGTACGGTTGGGCTGGGGCAGAGAGACCGGTCTGTATCCCTGGCGCACATGCAACCCCGATACGCCGTGTTGTGCTTAGCGCCAGGCACCTGCACGACAAAACGACGACGGCCAAATCCACAGGTGCGGTCGAAAGGGTGCTCACGTCGCGCGGAAATGCCTTTGAATCCACGGAATACGGCCGACAGCGTCGAGGAGAGACCGACTAAACCGACGTGTATATACGTCATTGACTGCTCTGCGACCTACAGTTCTCTCTATCTCTCTCTAGCTTTCATTTTCCCAACCTCTTCGAGGCAAAGTGTACCCAACAGTTCCACACAGATCGTTTTACAGTATTGTCTCGTTATAAGTCGTCGTTCGTGTCTCGCTGTAAGCACTCTTTATCCCCTCCACTATTTTCGTACTTCACGGGACGAGCGCAACAGACTGTTCGATTACGATATCCTCTTTCGGAAAATGAAACGTGACAATGTGTTCCTTCACTTTGACCATGATGGTTTGAAAGGTCGTAAAATGGAGGATTGTTTCATCCTTTCAAACCATCAAAGTGAGAAAGAACATTGTCACGTCCTGTTTTTCGACACAAAATATCATCCGCGTGAAGTACGAAAGGAGTGGAGGGGATGGAGAGATTGCTTACAGCGAGATACGAACGAAGACTTATAACGAGACAATACTGTGCTTCTAACTCCAGCGCGGACCTCGCCTTTTCTATCGCCGCATTTCTTTATCTTGCCACCTCCTACGCCCCGAAGGAAATTACATTTCCCTCGCGAAGGCGCGCAGCGTGAAAACGAGTCGAAACGACCGTGAAACGAACTAACTTTTTCCTTATCGGCGAATTCCCACGAAACGGCGCATTATTGTTCCCGAGCAAGCTACCGTGCAAATAACAGAACCGAAAGAGTTCCACCATTTCAACGTCGACGCGGAAAATCAGTCTTGAAACGCGCGCTGGATAAATTTTATTACCATCGATTCAATAGCGGTTGTCGTTATCTCGTAGAGTAATGCAGGCTAGCGATTAGACGTTTAACAACAGAGGCGAATTCACTGTTCTTTGTTTCGGAAAACTTTCAAGAAGTTTATTTAACGTTAACCCTTTGAGTGGCTGGGATCGATTAATTTTGGTAACGCCTGTGTGGCCCAAAGTGTGCCACGGTTCTAATTTCGTGGAAAATCAACCTTCGCGCCCAAATTTCAATTTCTGTCAATTCAACGACGATTATCGTTATCAAGTACTTGTTCGCCCGCGAAGATTAGATTCTCGGGAACGAAAGATGGCCGATGGAACAAAGGAGACGAATAAATCAAGTTCGGGGTTACCTTTTCTTATCAAACTTGGCGTGAAATGTGCCGTATTGTTCCCCATAGTCTGTCGCGTATCATACAGTAATGAGGCGGAACGAATTCAATGGGCCTCCAAGAGCAGGAAACGCAGCCATTAATCGACGAAATTAACTTCGTGCAGTTTGACGTCATGGAATCATCGGAACGAAGCAACTCCTCGTTAAAAGTTCGGATTTTTACCTCGATAAACGTTCATCGCGTCGACTGGCAGTTTTCCAGAAATGTTTTCAAATTAAAACGTCAACAATGAAATTATATTTGGCCAATTTCAGAATGAATTACTTTTTAATACGCTGTATTATAAACGAAAATGTTAACAAAGAATTGAACGTTTCAATGGATTTGAGTAAATGCAACGCGATTATTCGACGGCTATATCGAGTATCAAAGTTAATCGAGTAAAATGAATACGCGGTTGCATAAAATGTGGCTGCTAGCTCTCGATCGACTAATTATATTAATCTTAATTCAATGTTCGCATATGTTCTAAAACGCTCAGCCAGAAGCAATTTGGTAATCCAATACATCTATAAAATAGCATGGCGAGAACGTGTCCCCGTTTTATTAAATTCTCTCACGCGAAAGCCAACGACGAACCAAATTTAGTGACACATTATCATTAAGTGACGGTGCAAAAATGCGGGACGCTGAAAATTTCTTCGATTTCTTTCATCTCGGGACACGAGTGTCTTTTTGTCTCGTGACGCGGCTCGCTTTCTAAATGGAACAAATTACCGTTGGAAAAAGTTAACAACAGTATAATTTTCCGTACGTAAGTGTATAGAGCTTGACTTAGCGGGGCCTAATGATCGAACGTCGAGACCTTAATCTAACGAATAAAGATTGATATCCGCGCGGTAAAAACACGGATTTCTCAACGTTCGCGAAGCCAGTTATCATGGGACGTACGTTTTACCGAGAAAATGATTTCATGGTTAAAATAAGGCACGTCAATGTTGAACGTGTTCGTACGTCTTAAAAACACAATGTAATTCCCCGCTTGCAGGGTAAAAGCTTTTCTACGAGAGTACGAGAAAGGTACAAAATTATTTTAAATGACGTAAATGAGTCTTTCGAGGAGGCAAAAAAGTATATTACTTGATATTATACTTAAAACTATCGTAACTTTGTGAAAACAAGTCGTACAATGGTTTTCCTGAGTTGAATCCTCCATTTTCCTATCGCCAAGTTGAATTTGCTCAAAGATTCTTTTACACTAGAAACCGGGTGAGAACGCGAAAACGGCTTTAGTCTAAAATATGTTTTAAATTCAAACGACTCCCAAAAGTTCAAAACATTTTTTACGCAACTTAAACTACCGTAAATTTAAAGATTAAAACTTTCCTTTTACAATGACCTCTTAAAAATTGATGTTTCAAGTTTTTTTGCTGTTTTATTTCACATCGAACGAGAAACGTTCTGTAAGGAATAATAATGAAAAACGTTTCAAACTTATTCTAGATCTATGATCAATTTTACTGTATTGAGTATTTTGTGTTGTAAAGAACACGTAAGTTAAAACTTCATTATGTATTTTAATCAAAACCAATCGTGTTAATTTAAGTTCCAACACTTGTGATCGTTAGGTCATAATTTTTTAAATCAATTTCTAAGGGAGTTTTTAATAAATTTGTTAAATATTTGGAAGATTGCTATACGACTTATTTTGACGAAATTGGAATAGTTCGAAACAAATCTATTCAAGCAAAAAGTCTTCAATTCTTAAACCTATTTCTTCGAAAAATATGAAACAATCGAGAAAAGCTTTTATTCCAATTTACTAATTTCTAGAAATTAATTCTTTTGTACAGGGTGTTCCTAGACTAATTAATGTTAGACCTATTTGGAATTGTTTAGAATTGTTTGTCAAGTCTCCTTGATTGATAAATTGTACTATCTTCAGTGTCGTTTTTCGATATCTACTGTTTAAATATTTACAGATTCAACATGTGTATTCGGAAGGTAACAGTAAAAGGAAATAATCGTTTATCCGAGATTGTTTCATTAAATAATTCTGTTAGTAAAACACACGCCAGCAAAGTTGCATCAAATAGTTTAGGAACACTCTACGTATCGCGCACAGGTCAGCGTAATGCAATATTTTTGCTTTGATCGTTACTCACGGTGTTTGACGTGCAGCCTAGGAACGGGATCTTGCGGCCAAGCCACGTTCTGCGCAGCTAAGCTGATTAGCGCCAAAATTCGCAGCGATGTGCTCATTTTGGATGCGAATGGCCCTGCAGGGTATCTTATGAATCAGCGGTAGCTGTCGATCCTCGTCATCGCCGCTCCGATCGTCATTCCTAAAAAAAAATAAAATTACCATCAATAAATTGCAATTGACCCTTCGACGTGTACAGTCGTACAAAATTATGTAACTGCAATCTTTAATAAAATTTCTCTCGGTAGCTGTGATGTCACCACCATACAATTTCTTAGAATTCAACGCAATTACACGCTGTATCAGTTATTACATGGGGGATTCAACACCCCACGACATTCCAATTATCAGAAGAATTTACTTCTCACTGACAGAAGAAATTTCATGCATTAATTTTGTTTAAAATGCAACTTATCAAATAATATACGAAAACTTCAGAAGTGTTAAGTTATTTAGCGTCTGTCGACACATTTATTACAGTATTGAATTGCACTAAGGTGTTAGTTATCGCAATACCTATTTCAATGATCATTAAAAATGCTATCTTGAAGAACAGTCACCTGACGTTTGGCACAGAGTTTCACTATAAAAAAAAGATGCTTAGATGATAGTTAACAAGCTATTGTCACTGCATTCTTCTGCTCCGGTTCGATTGTTCAGCGTCTATTGAAAGAAGATCGAACTGAGTCGACGCATTAGAATAAAGTCCAATTACATTGCGGTGCGAGTAATTACAACCTGAATAGAATCGCGTATAATATGCAACTTTTTAAACCGTATCACCTATCGCTACGTGTGGGTGTCTCACTATAGAAAGAAACTTGACGATGTCAGCAATTATTGCTTTGTCAAATTGATTAGCATCTATCGGGTCTATCGGTTGAAACCAACTATTGTGCGTTCGTTAGAAGTTGGCTAAGCAGTGCTTCGTTAGTTCCATCCACCCAGAGCGGGGAACCAATCGAACCCGCATTTCTTTCGCTAGCCACCTTCTCGTGGACGCACAATACATTTCTCAGAATTCGAGTATCAGTTCGTTGCATTCGACGACGTTCCAAGGGTCCTGGGAAGCCGACGATGTCAGCAATTATCGGTTTGTTCCTTACTCGGTCAAATTGATCAGCGTCTACCGGGTCTATCGGTTGAAACCAACTATTGTGCGTTCGTGAGAAGTTGGCTAAGCAGTGCTTCGTTAGCTCCATCCACCCAGAGCGGGGAACCAATCGAACCCGCATTCCTTTCGCTAGCCACATTCTCGTGGACGCACAATACATTTCTCAGAATTCGACGACGTTCCAAGGGTCCTGGGAAGCCTTTTCTCGCCGGACGGGGAAAAAAGTTTCGCGCGTGATCGCGTTAAAGATGCAGACATTTCTGAAATCTCTCCAGTTCTTAACAAGCGGTACGCAAGCAGAAGCAGAAGCGTCTCTTCTGTTCGTTTTTCGCGGAGAACTAATACACGCGCGATTTCTTGCACAGGCTCGCCACGGTCTGCCAGAACGAGATAGGGACGCACAGAAGAAAGAAGATAGTCAAGAAGGTACCAGGTAAGATAACAGGCTAACGAAGAGAACGCAGGACACCGACGAGCCGTGCAGAACGAGTGCGACGACGATGGTATGCATTATGCAGAGAGGTCGCCAGCTGGAGCTTCTATTTGTCCGCCTGTTTCGCAGCAGACTACCGCTATGACTTCGAATACGCTCGCGATTAGGTGGAAAATCGGATGTACACGTACATAAAGGCCATAGTCGAATCGGGCTGCATATCTAACATCGGGCTAACCACCCTGCCGGCATCTTCTACGCGCGCAAAACGTAGAACTTAATTCTGCTCGCCTTCCGCGCGTCCCGGACGCTTAAAATTCAGCCTCGTCGTCGCAGCCGTCGTTTACCATTGTCGTTGTTCGTGTCGCGCCTCGAAATGCGCGGAAGGATTCAACGTCGATCCGCGAAACGAATCGATAACCATGCCTTCTCTTCTAACTCTCGTCTCATTCAAATCGTATTAGTATAATTAGATTTCTTCGCTCGAACGTAAAGATCAAGAGTCTCAAATTCAATTTAACCGTGACTCCAGATAGAAAAATAGCCAGCACGATGAAACGTATAAAAGTTTTGGTGCACCGATATTTAAAGAATTAATATGGAATTGATCCATGGACGTAACCAAACGGCAGTAAATTCGTAACAGGGTTTCGCGCCAAAAAGTCATTTCTATGTAAATTCTCGACAGACGTGTATTAATAATTTTGTACGTAAATGATAAAATTTAAAGTGGAACGGAACGAGACGTTTGTTGCATTTCCAAGTAGTTTCGTTGGGTTTTTTGTTCCTAGCAGCAAACTTTGCACTTTCGAGTTAGAGGGCTTTTTTTAGCTTTAGCGAACGAAATACTTTTAGGGAGATGTCCTCGACCATAATATCGCTGACTTCACTGTCGCTTTTCATCTCGAAATTGTGTAAATATTACTTACTAGAAATTAATGAAATTTTTGCATTTGTATATTATATTTTAAGTTCTGAATAAATACATTTAGAGTAAAAAAATTACTTGAATCGACAGAACAATTATTAGTTTTGAAATATTCATTCACTCTTTTCCGAATAATGGAAGATCTCTAATAGACAGTACTTTTCCCGAGTGCCGATCAACGTTCTAAATGATTAATGGTCGTCACTCTCGTTTAGACCAATGATTTCACCTCTATAAACCATGTTTTATCGCCTGTTTTTTTCTCGTTTCGATAAAAGATCTGCCTCGTGCTCTTTTAATAAAGAATCGCAAGCTGAAACTGTGCCAAGCGAATTTGGCTAATTCACGTGACACACAAACTACCACTCTCTTTTATCGTCTCAAACATCTGGAAAACTAATGTTTGCTAAATATTTAAATATCTCAGTAATGTCTCTTATCTTGTACCTACATAGAAACAAAATGAAATCGGAGGAACGAGTTACGGAAACGAGCAGATAACAATAATACTCACGTAATTATTTTCCAGAACAAATGTATCATCAAAATTATATCAAACAAACCTTGCCATTAATTATTAGGAATATTTTTAAACGTTTAAAAGTTACAGTCATACGATAGACGAGTCCTTAAAGTCAGATTGTATTACACGTGTACAACGTTAATATTCTAGTTTCATACGTAGACATAAAAAAAATTTTCGATACGAATGGAAATTGGAAAAATGTTACGTGTCGCTCGACGAACAATTACTGGTCATTCTAATGGATTGGAATTTGTGAACGAGAATCGTTAGTGGGTGGCTTTATTATGACGCTTCCGAGTGTGCGCTTTTTATTGTCTGCCGTAATATAACGATAGTAGAGTTGGAAAAAATTTTAAGAAAAAATATTTCATACGCTATTATGTTACAACATAAATAAAGTCAGTTGGAAGTATTATTCCTTTTGAATGGTGCTGACACCCGTACTTTGTTAATAAATATAAAAAAAAATATAATGAATAGAAACTTATTCTAATATTTGGAACAATAGATGCTACATGATTGGTATAAAATGATATTTTAAATAAGAAGCTAAATTTTGGTATGAGTATTATTCTATTTCAACGATACTGACTAATACTTTGCTAATAAATATAAAAAAAAATATAATGAATACAAACTTATTGTAACATTTCGAATAATAGATTCAACATAGATGGTCTAAAATGATATTTTAAATAGGAAATTAAATTTTGGCGAATAAAATATATTTATTTCGACAAACCAAGGCATAATATGAAATAATTTCACTTTGTATTTCAAATTTTTATTTTGTATGTTTATACAGGGTATTGGGCCACCCCTGGGGAAATTTTAATGAGAGATTCTAGAGGCCAAAATAGGACGAAAATAAAAAATACCAATTTGTTGATGGACGCCTCGTTAAAAAGTTATTAACGTTTAAAGTTCCGCCCGTACTGAATTTTTTTCTCGAAACTGGGTAGGATTTCGGGAGTATGTCTATTAACCAAAAATGATTATAATTGACCCCTTCAACCAAAAATAATTTTTTTGGAACGATTTGAAATTTTTTAATTTTGTCGAAAAATTTCTCACCTCCTCGAATTTTTTTCTGGAAAATGAATAGGATTTCGGGGGTACGTGTATTCACCAAAAATGATTGTAATTGACCCCCGGAACCGAAAATAATTTTTTTAGAATTAATTAAAAATTTTTTTTTCCGTCGAAAAATTTAGGCACCTACCCCCTGTCGATTTTTCTTAAAAATTACTTTTTCATTTTTAGTAATTTTGTTTAACGCCCTACAGAAAAGTTGTCTAATACTTTTTTGTAGGTATCCATGAACTCTAGTTCTCCCCAAAATTTCAATGAAGTATATTCACAATTGTAGGAGTTATGGCTGTTTGAAAATTGGACCATTTTTATGGGGTTTTTCTCATTTTGCGGGATCAAGGACCAACTTTTCGAACATTTTTGCAATTTGTGCATATTCTCCGTCAAAATACGCGTAGTTTGCTTTTTTAAACATTAAAATCGTCCAATCCGTTCAGAAGTTATGACGTTTTAAAGATTCGCATGAAAATTCGGGCAGACATTTCTGGCCAGAATTTATATTTTCGGTAAGGAATTTTTTTCTCGAAACTGAGTAGGATTTCGGGGGTATGTCTGTTGACCAAAAATGATTGTAATTGACCCCCGCAACTAAAAATAATTTTTTCAGAATGATTTGAAATTTTTTAATTTAATTTTTTAATAATTTTTTAACGAAGCCTTAGTCAAGAAATTGATATTCTTGATTTTCGTCTTATTTTGCCCTCTAAAATCTCCCATTAAAGGGGTGGCCGAACAGCCTGTATTTCGACATTATAATATTGTCTGTTTATTATTATAAATTACCCAAAAAATATATCAATTTCCACTGAAAAAATAAATATCTTTTATCCTATACTTGATATAAAAATATCTATGTACATAATTTCTTTTCTTACGAAAAATAGTTTGGACCCAGCTTTAAGTAAACTTGAAATACTTGAAATACATACATTTCCTAACGAATAAAAATTGCAGGAAATACGCATCATTTTATAATTTGTTGGGAGTATAAAAAACGATGGTAAATAGAATCTTGTTATTTCGTAACTATTTAAAAATGTCGACAGTTTCGTTCGCGAGTTCCCGTTGGTTGCAGCCTCGGGAGTTTTTAGCCAGACGCGATAATAAATTCACCGAAAACGTTGCACGCGTTCCCGGGGGAACTCTCGAAAACCGGTAAAACGCGCAGCGCAACACGGACAAAGTGTTCGCCAAGGTACGCATCCAGCGAGCCGCTCTTAGGCGTGGCTCGCCCTACTTTCAAGGTACGAGACGAGCTGTAGATCGAGAGTCACTTCCCTCCAGCATCGTCACCGTCGGTTTCCGATTCCCCGTGGTAGCTGCAACGAAACGAGACTTTCTCTTACGTCAGACAAGTCACGAGCCATCGCGTCGTTACGACCCGCCCAGCTACTGCTCCCTCGATCGCTTCGGAAAACCTCGCCCCGATAAAAAGATCAATTTAATTTTCCCCATCGGATCGCCGTCTTCGATCGAAAAGAAAAAACCAAACGGAGGAGCAGAGATTGTAAAATCAGGCAAACAGACCCCCCAGAGCGAGAGGACATTTTCCCGACGACGACACGTAAGAGCTGAACGAGTACTTTCGTCGTGTCAAAGTAATCGAACATACGACTTCCGAGAACGGACAAAATTATCCTTCGTCTCGAACCCGCGTCATTTTACGATCCCGTGTTCAGGAGCCATCGATCCAAAAAACGAGTCATTCGTCAATACTTGATTTCATTAAAACACTATGGTACTCAATAGTACAGTGAAATTACAAGGAAGTGATTCCTAAATCTTTCGTTGCAGCTACTGGGTGGTGCAACCTCTCGAAAAACAAAGATGGCGTGCACTATTCTACAACAGACCGCCCGGGATCGCAATGGCGACGAAAATAGTAGCCACGAGCGCGGTTTCGAAACGAGGATTAAACGTAATTCAGGCGCGATACGATCTCTGGGGCTGCATTATTGGCGTTATCTGTAACCGATTGGCGCGTTCCAGCGCTGGGAAATAAGAGAAAATTCGCGGGGCGTCGTCGAGAGAAAAAGAACCAGGTGGCACAGGAGTGGATTCGCGGGCAACACCAGCACGCCCCGTCTAATTATCCATGCGCTTTGTGCGTACAGTGGTCGAGTAAAAGCAACAGCAGCAATAGCAACGGCCGCGAGACCGACATGGCTGCTCGGACCGTGGATAATTCTAGGCCGATCGCTCACCGTTCAACGAGCCGAGGATCAAAGCAAAAACAGTAGGCGCGCGCGCTCTCGTCTTGCTCGCGATTTCCAGCCTGGTGAAATCCTCGACGATTTTCTACCGTGATCGTTTGTTTCGTACCAACGCGCCTTTCAAAGAGGCGTTCACCTATACCCGGCTCTTTCTTTCCCATCCTTTTTGCTACTTTTTCCCTCTCCCCCCTCTCCCCCGCCCTTTCGTACCTGCGCAACACCTCAACTTTTCTATTTTTAGCGGTGCGTTTACACCGCCGATCGTATCGAGAACACATTCCTACGAGTCTATCGCAAATTTATCGCGTCGATAAATCGGCAAAGTCTGACGCGCGCATCAAGAGTTCACTGCACCGAGGCAATCCATTTTTATTTCCCTTCCACGCGACCCCGGAACAATACTTATTCTATGAATATATCGGCCATGAATCCGCGATACGCACGCCCCCGCGTTTGGGCTATCCCCGACGACTCGTCGACGTGTTTATGACCATCTACACCGCGACGCTCAAAAGTTTCGGTGCAATGTCGAGAACGTTTGAAAATTTTTTAAATTTCTACGCGTTCTCAGAAGCGAGAAGCGCGATATCCTTTTAACGGTCCTCCGATGATATTGCGTTAGAAGTCTCTGGAGGCGTAATCGATTTTGAAAAATATAAAATCTGGTTTTCACTGTTTTATTATTCATCAGGAGTGGTCCTTTAATTTTTAAAATTCCCGCTGCCCCGAGTTCGTAGTATAGATTTTATAAAACTGGTAATCGTTAATAATTTCGTCTTATGAAAAAGGGTCGAGGAAGAAAAAAAATTTAACAAGCGCCGGTATAAACCCCGAGTGCTTAATAGACTTATTACAAGCCAATTAGCGTTCCACGTTTTAGACCCTTTCTTTCTTGGATATTCTTCAAGAACATAAGTACATTAAAATCTAAAATGAAGGAATATTTAAAATACAACTTATCAAATTCGATAAACGTAGTGGAATACTTAACCACTTTTTAAACAAAACCTCTGAATCCTTTCGATTTTTAAAATTATATATCCGATCCATGTATTTCCTGAAAGTACTCTGAATTAACAAAGACCAATACAAATATGAATATAAGAATAAAAATAAAAATGAAGTGATTAAAGCGTATTTTCAGATTACAAGTATACAGGCTGTTCGGCCACCCATGGAAAAAATTTTAATGGGAGATTTTAGAGGGCAAAATAAGACGAAAATCAAGAATATCAATTTCTTGACTAAGGCTTCGTTAAAAAATTATTAAAAAATTAAATTAAAAAATTTCAAATCATTCTGAAAAAATTATTTTTAGTTGCGGGGGTCAATTACAATCATTTTTGGTGAATACACATACCCCCGAAATCCTATCCAGTTTCGAGAAAAAAATTCGTTACCGAAAATATAATGTCTGATCATGAATGAATGATTCCTTTGAAATTTCACATATTTCGAATCGTTCTAAAAAAATTATTTTTAGTTGCAGGGGTCAATTGCAAGCATTTTTGGTCAACAGACATACCCCCGAAATCCTACTCAGTTTCGAGAAAAAAATTCCTTACCGAAAATATAAATTCTGGCCAGAAATGTCTGCCCGAATTTTCATGCGAATCTTTAAAACGTCATAACTTCTGAACGGATTGGACGATTTTAATGTTTAAAAAAGCAAACTACGCGTATTTTGATGGAGAATATGCACAAATTGCAAAAATGTTCGAAAAGTTGGTCCTTGATCCCGCAAAATGAGAAAAACCCCATAAAAATGGTCCAATTTTCAAACAGCCATAACTCCTACAATTGTGAATATACTTCATTGAAATTTTGGGGAGAACTAGAGTTCATGGATACCTACAAAAAAGTATTAGACAACTTTTCTGTAGGGCGTTAAACAAAATTACTAAAAATGAAAAAGTAATTTTTAAGAAAAATCGACAGGGGGTAGGTGCCTAAATTTTTCGACGGAAAAAAAAATTTTTAATTAATTCTAAAAAAAATTATTTTCGGTTCCGGGGGTCAATTACAATCATTTTTGGTGAATACACGTACCCCCGAAATCCTATTCATTTTCCAGAAAAAAATTCGAGGAGGTGAGAAATTTTTCGACAAAATTAAAAAATTTCAAATCGTTCCAAAAAAATTATTTTTGGTTGAAGGGGTCAATTATAATCATTTTTGCTCAATAGACATACTCCCGAAATCCTATCCCCTTTCGAGAAAAAAATTCAGTACAGGCGGAACTTTAAACGTTAATAACTTTTTAACGAAGCCGCCATTAACAAATTGATATTTTTGATTTTCATCCTATTTTGGCCTCTAGAATCTCCCGTTACAATTTTTCCCAGGGTTGGCCGAACACCCGTTATGAAAATGAGCCCAAATAAAAATCATAGAAAAGAGAAAGTATTTGTTAAAAAAGTGTTTTACAATTATTATTTAACAATTTAATATATCGATAAGAATCTTTGCGATTTTCCAAACAATAGTTTGGCCATTCGTTATAATCATCTAGACTTTGTGTTACCAAGCAGTGTACGTAAAAGAAATTTCATTTCATTTATCTCGTCTTCCTCATTTAATGAAAATTGCTACAATATAATAAAAAAAGCTCTCAAGGTTCTTATTGTCTCTTGTCATTTTAGAATCATATCCTTTGTTGGAGTAGTATACGATAAATACTCTAGTTCGCCCGCAACTTGAATAGTGTTCAATTACTAGCGGTGTTCTCGCTTTAATAGCGTCTCCCTTATAATTAAACGTGTCCAGCACAAATTTCTTAGATTTATCTCGTATAAACCAGTAGACTCCAATGTCATAACACGTCACAACTATAATCCCTTACTCCCACATTTACGATTAATCTTACAATTAATCTCTAGAGACATGCAGAATCATAGCCAACACATATTACTCTTACACAAATTAATTAACTACCACGTCACATGTCCTGATATTTCATTAATTTCACCGATTAAAAATTTGAGAAAATATCTTTTTGGTAGAAGAAATAAAAGGGTACTTATAATTTAAAAATTCTTACACGTTGTAATGGGCATAAACTTCTAGTTTCTCAATATCATCTGCTTTTGGTCTCGAGGTAAAAATTGTTACATACGCCGCTTCCAAGTAAACTGGCGATACCGATTTTGTCACTCGAAAGTGGAAATTACTGTATATTAAAAATGTGGAATAAAATTTCTTCGTCTACGAGATTCCGTTTTAGGGAAAATTGGTTTTCAAAATTCGTCGGACGCGATCGCGATCGAGTACGACTTTAGCCAACGCGTCTGTCTATTATTCGATATTTCTACTTGCGTCAGAATTCTCAAACATCAATCTTCCAACTAATTCAAACCGGGTAAAATATTCCAGAGGAAAAGTGACTAAAAAAAAAATATTAAATTATTGCATTGCGTAACCATTGTGTAGAATAATGAATTGCTCCAATAAATAAAGGTGTTTAATATTTAATTAATTAAACATATCATTTCTAAACTCGAATATATAATATGTGAAGTATATTCCACAGTAATAATTTTCAAATATTTAAAAAAAATTTCGTTTTCGATTTCTACAAAAACGATCGCCCTATGTATTCGTGAATGCGTTGACACGGTTTCCAATGATATTGAAGATGTTAAAAATGATATCATCTACGACTGTGCACTGAAAAATGGATAGAGAGGACCATGAATCTTCGTCAAAGATTCGCAGTTTGTTTGTCTTCGTTTCAACGAATCCTTTATTCGTGATAAACGCGCGACAGAACGAATAGTAAACGGCGCATCTCCAGATAGAGACAATACGCGTGAAACTTTTCGCATAAAAGACAAGGTCATGGCATACGTATAACACCTTATGACCAAGGATTTCCGCATAAGCGGCGAAACCTCGAAACTTTATCAGAACTCTCTCAACGTGTTGGAACAACTTCTTGATGGCGTCGTATAAAAGACAAATACTGCCACTAAGTATGCAATTTACGCGGAACCGTGCGTTTCATTTTCAACCAAGAGAAAACATTAATTTGCGGGGCGAACCAATCCCAATATTCTATGGTCCATTCTTTGTATACGTCAACAAATTCTTTTCCTCAAAGACCTCTGGTCTCTTTTCTTTCGCTTTTAAATTAGTTCACTTTACAGAATAATGAACTTTCTTGAATAATATATTACAGTAATTAAGATACTTAATACATTTATATTTCTGTACTTTATTTTTGTACATAGAAGCAATAATTAAGTTACCACAATTCAATGCAATGACGAGTTACTATTTTTTCGCTTTTTCAAAGCTACAATCCGTTAGTAATTTTGTATAAAGTGAACAAGGGAATTCAGTTCGTTGGTCGACTAAGGAGGTTAATTGCTAAACGTTCTCCAAGTTTACGCGAAATTTAGAAACCGTCCCAAGATTCTTGGGCGGCGTCGTAGACACAGGAACGCATATGGATTCAAATTCTTCTAGCGTCCAAATGCAGCGCCGACCGACTGGGAAACCGGAGAATGTAATCACGAACGCAGTCTCTATAAACGTAATCTCAATAAATAAGCATTCTCAACGACTTGTCACGGATTTGTCAACAGCTCCCGGAGCCAAGCAGCGTATCGATAGTGTAATCGTGCCTCTATGCAGCGCGCAATGCCGTGCCTTGTACGGTCGTTTAGGAATGGAATTTGTTGCCTCTGATTGCGACAAGTTTCGAGAAAAAGATTGCGTTCGTTCTCGTGCTCCGACGAGGCGAGCGGAAGCTACAGTAAAAGTAGAAAAGCCGAGGGAAGGAGATAAGTCTAGTAGATGAAAGGCGCCAAAAAGAAGTACAAGATATCCACGACGAGCCCCGATGAATGAGTCTACCAACGATCTTTGAGACTCCAGCAGCCTGTGATTAATAAGTAACGTCGATCTCGACCAAAGTAGAGTTTCCTCGAGCTTCGGGTGCAAGTATACAGCCCGACACTTCCTCGAGTGTAGCCGGGCGTAAATAACAATTTTTCGAAAATAAATGCCCTCTTTTCCCGTCCGCGTCTGCAAAGTACACAGCGAAACAGCAGTTTAGGCTACAAACAGGGCTTTAACCAACTAAATGAAACTCGTTTCCGATAAATAAAAAGCAACGCAACGAGAGTATTTTATGTGACAGTGGGACCGTACTCGATACGAGTAGTTTCGTTATTATTTTATTTTTTTTTTTTTTTTATCTTTGACTGAAAATTGTGACGTCAACTGCGTTGATTGGGGCAATCCAAGATGAACGAGACCCGGCAGGGAATCGCGTTTTGCGTTAAATTTGACAACTGAATTTTCAAACGAAGCTGAATAAGGGGGCTCATTCAACGCGATTTTGTTAAATTTATCGCGCAAACTTTGCGTCGTTTAATCGAAAGTGGGACGAAAGGGTTGCCAATAACAGTGCAGAAGTCGATAACCGCAACGTTGAGAAACCTAGATTTGCGATCCGTTGCGCAAGATTAATTGTGACGTTTACTTGTACTAACTCGCCTTACATTCGTTTCACCTAGATACCTTTTCGTTTTCGAACTATCACAGCATATTTCTATCGCGGTATTTCCAATTTTATCTTTCCGATTAAAAATATAAACGCCTATTTTTTCGTTGACAATTATATTATGCTAAAATCTTTAATTTTCTATGTTTCGAAAAATTATACATAATTTTCCACCATTTCTCTCGCCAGGTATAAAATGGTCCACGACGAGAAACAATAGCGCTTTCGTGAAATCTCTAACCTAAATAAAACAGACAATCGCACCTTTCTTCGACAGAGGTGATTTACGAAAGTTCCTTAAACCTCTTCGCCATTTTCTTTTACGACGCTTCGTGTAAAATAAATGTCCAGTTTCGTAAAATTCGCGCGAACAGTTTCCCGTTAATGCATGTAAAACGCTCCGCAAACAAGATCATTTGACATCGCAAACGCAAAGCACGAAGTTAATTACGTGCGAAACGAGTATTATAAGTCAATGTTTGTAAATGCTATTAAAAGGGATATTATATTAACCAACGAAAATACAAATACTGCGTAAAGTTAATTATGCACAAAATGCATACTTTGTTCGTTTTACGAATTTCAATTGAAACTTTTAGATGCGCCCTGTCGCTCCAAACTTCTGAAAAACGTAAAAGAAAAAGGAAAAATCGATTTTTTGGCCCCGAATAACGGGAACGATCCCTTAATTTCGTCCGCTTTAATGTCGGCCATCCCGAGCTTGTGCAATAACGCGCAAAGGGCCAAATAAAACCGTGAGCAATCTAAACCCAGTGGTTTTCAAACTTTTTAAAATACGAATTCCTAAAACTTAATAAAGAAAGAAATTTCTGCGCCCAGGAATTATAAACAAAAAGCGTTTCTGTAACTAATTCAAAATCGAGATTCATTGATTTTTACCGAATGAATTTTGCGTTTCATGATTATTTTCTTTTCAAAAATTGGGACAAATTTATTTGGTTTTCATTTGTAAATATAAACATTTCAAGCCAAGTTATTTTAATCTAAAACTCGAGAAAGTTTTGAACCTTGTAAAATTTTAAAAATTTATTACTTACAGAAAACCAATATTTTTCAATTGCCTCTAAACTTAAATTTATTATATATAAATAAATGGTTCGTCATGCAAGTTGTATTGAAATTAAAAATAAATAGAATAAATTTTTTAAATTTTTCGATAATATCCTGGAAATTTTTCACAATAGACTTTTAATCTTCGTCTCTCAGGCTATCATCTTATCACTAAATTACGTAACAACTTGTTCCTCTAACATTTACCGTTTACGAGAAACACGCGAACACCCTGTGGGATATATCCTTTAGGAAAAACTGGGCTAAAAATTTTCATGGAGGCCCCCCTTAGATCGTAAAGTGTCCCCACAGGGTTCGAGGTCTCTTGTTTGGCAAAAAGTTTGAAACGGTGATGACCGCGTGAACGAGCAATTATTTACGGTCCTGTGGGCAACGATGCGATAAATAATCGAAACGGCGATGTGACGAGCCCGGTAAAGGAAGTCAGTGACCTCCTGGCGCGACGGTTATACTCCGTGCATGCAGATTCCACGGATATCTGTAATTCGGATTATCGAAAGCATGGGTCGAATCGGCGCGAGAGCCGTTAATGTATCAGCGATGCTCGATAATAGATGTCCCGACCCTGGCGGTACACAGAAACAGGTGTACGTGCGCATACCGATCAATGATACACTATCTTGCACAGGTGGGACGGGTACACATAGATAAAACGGGCCGTGTACCATTTCTCTGTGTACCTACTTATCGGCGTAACGACCCGATTCGAGAATCGCGGAGTAACAAAGTCGCCGATGTACGATACTGGTGGGTTACCGGGGCGAGAGAAGTGGAGGACTAAAGTGAGGAAATAAGGGGTGGAAAGTAGGAGTCGTTGGAGGGTCGAAAGAGGAGAGGGAGAGGGGGGAACGTGGCGGGCTATTTGAACGGGCCAGCCAACTGCTGTGAATGAATATTCAGAAGCACACGGAAACTGCAGAGAACGCGGTCTTCGTGCCCCAGGTGACCTCTCGTGGAAACGACCAGGTGAAATGGTCCAAATCACAGCGAATATTCAGATCCCAACCCTCTCGCTGCCGTCCTTGTGCAAATTATTCTCGTTACGAATGCCTGTGATCGAGACCCCCCTCTGTCCCGAACTATGTAAAAGAGTGTAACCAAAACCGCGATTCCCATTGCAAATTTCTTCGCAACCGTCTGAATAGAGGCTGCGACAGTCCTCGGCGAACCGCAAGACATGGAAATTTAATGGTACTTCGCGCGCGTCTACGTCGTCTGTCTGAAACAGTGGTTTCCAAACTTTTGACAAGATCCACCCCCTCCCCCTTCTTCGAGAAAATGAGAATTTCTATGGTAGAGACAAACGACAAGTTCAACGCTCCAAAGATCACGATTCTTCTACTCCGAGACATCGATTGTTTCTTTAAACCAACTACAAAAATTAAAACAACACGCATACATGGAAAAAAAGAAGAACAAATGGTGCACACTTGGCCCTACCAATTGGAAGTCACCGATGTTCTAGCAATCTGAAAACTTTCTTGCAACGGATCCAACAAAGTATTTGTGCATTTATTGCGTTGGGTGCATCGTCGCCTGAGGGCTCAGACTCCACATCCTATAAATATTAAATCCCGTGTCACTCGTGAACGTCTAACATTAAGAGAACAGGTGTTCGCGGTCGAAACTAGAATTAATTAATTATTGAAACGTTACGAGGCAAGCGTTCTCTGAGTTCCTCGACGCGAGACGCTTTGTAGACGCAAGATAAGTGACAGACGCAAGACAACTTATACCGTTGTTAACGTTAACAACGTAAGCAATAACGAAGTTCTCGGCGTCTCCAATTTTCGAGACAAAGTGTAAGCGCTTGTCGAGACGGTAACGCCACTTGTACGGTTCGCGCTATAATTTTATACCTTCTGCTATAACTGTTTTTTACGAGTATAGGTCTCACAGGTCGCTCGAAGATAACCGTAACCGTGCCCAACCTATAGCTTTAGCACCTGCGAACGACATTTTCGACCATCTCGTTGCCAGTCAGTGTCGTTACACTATTCAAATACTTCTCGTGCGTTCGTGGGCGTTTTACGGACGCCTGATTTTTTGTACGCTCGCGTGTACCTGAGACGGAAAGTGCAGCTCCGCAAGTTTGCTGCGTTGCAATTCGAGCCTTAAGATCGAGTTGCAAAAGAAGCAGCTGACTGCACTCCACTTGCGCCGGACAATATACGGTGGAAGTTCTTCTACGTGTATCGAGGACCCTTCTGCTTCCAGCCCCGTGACGTTCGCGAAAATACTTCGACCCTCGCTCGCGTTTAACGCGAATACAATTGAAATGTTTCACAGCGAGCAAATAAAAATTCAAATATTCCAATAAACGTCCGAACGTTGATGTCCTAAACATGTCCAATCACTCGCAGTGCCATTTTATCTTCGCTAATCGCTATTTTCTTTCAAAAGAATTCGTTGACTTCAACGCACGAAGTGCGAATGAGGATTGCAAATTTCGATCCACGTAAAACTGGATCATAGTTCCAGAATGCTTTCAACTTGGATCTCTGAAACGAAAAGATCCGTTACCTAATGCGAAAGTTGGCGCGTTCTCTTTGATTAAGCCTGTCGCGTAAAAACGCACCGCCGAAACCGCTGGTGAACCATAATAACAAGCAACGAGAATTGAACGAACACAGTCGCAATCCGCTCCGCCATGTAGAATTAGCTCTATATGGCGTGAGTCCACTCGCCAACTACCGGTAATTTCCTCGGGGAAGAATCCTGACGCTATACAGGGCGAATCACGCAATTGGGACGAGTTATATCTCGAATTAGGTAACAAATAGGAAAAACTATAGAGGAAAAAGTTCAATGATACGATAACGTCCATTCTTCTGTGATATAATTTTTTCCACAAGTGCAACGGTGCACCAGAAAACACACAAATGCATATTTTTATTTACACGAATCGATTCACCGGATCATTCTGCATAAAACATCATTGAGGCACCATATTCAAAAATTCAATATTTACCTTACGAATGATACTCAAACGCTTCATAGATCGTTTCTTAATGGTTTCATAACAAAATTAAACTGTTCACTGTTTATGCTAGAACTTTGTCTTTGAGGCAACTGCATAAAAAAAAGTCTAAAGGATTCAAATCTAGGGATCGTGATGTTGTACCATGCGTTGCAAACTATATCTCACGAAATATTGATTTTTTGAACATGATGCCCCAATGATTTTTTACATGGAATCACCTGGGGAATCGATTTGAGTAAATAGAAATATGTAATTATATTTTTGTTTAAATGCATCTGCATTTTTCCGGTCTTTTATGGAAAAAATTAAGTCTTAGAAAAATAGACACTATCGTACCATTCTTCCTCCGTATATCCAATTCGAGATATAACAGTCCAAATTGCATGATTCGGCCTGTATAGACGCGAACGTTTGCCCCGCGCGATTACGCTCGCATTCGACCAGGACGCCAGGTACCAATTCTCTCGAATAATTGTCGCAATTAATACGGTAGACATTAACGGTAAAAGGCGCAAAACCGAGGTCACGCGTTCCGTGAAATAGAGAAGAAATAAAAAAGGAAACAGAATAGGAAAACGGCGGAAGAAAACGAGGGAAAGAACGATAGGGGCAACGGTGCTTCGCGGTGCAGTTTCTGGAATGTACCGTGCTGATCACGACCGCGTTAGTGCACCTCTCGTAATTTCCGTTAGCTAACCCATTCGCCCACGTGCAAGTATTCATTGTTGCCGCCAAGTCTTTCGCAGAGTACTTCTGCTCGACCAGGAATTATTAATAAACGCACGGAAATTGATATTTAATCGGGCGATTCTATTTTCTCCCCTTCGATCTAGTCAGCATTCTTTGCAACACATGTGTCGCGTATGCTGTCATCGGAGACAGAAAAAGGTTTCGAGTTTTCTTGAAAGCGAAGCGAATCGTTTAAACAAAGTACCACTTCTCTGTCTCTCTTTTTGCAAAAATGTGCAATCTATTTACAATTCGATCCGCCAGCGTAATTCAGAGACCAGCAATTTATCGAGTTCGTTTCGATTCCGGATAGTTAATCTGCTAAAAATTAATAGCCGGCCGTCCGTTCCAAGTTTCTAATCAAGCTATGCGTTCATCGCGCCGAAACGCATCAATCTTCGCGAGCTATCACAAGGCATAATTTACTGAAACTGTGCAAAGTAGATCATACTCGTAATTGTATTATGCACTCTAATACGCGAGCCGCGTCTACAGGGAGATATACGTACTAAAGCTTCATAATCGTGTTCGCCGAGTCGATTCCTCGAAGACGACGGAGCACCGTTCTTTCCCGACTTCGACGAAGCGATAATACGATAAAGCCGACGAGCGAACCACACGTCGACGTAGTTCCGACCGATTTCTATGTTTCCGCGGGCCAATTTCTACGGTCTAGCGCTGCTCGAAAGAGACTTCTATTCGAAATCGCGGAGCTTTCCTTCCACGATTTCCTTTTTCCTTAGTTTCCCATTCCTTCCGCGTCCGCTTTCATTCCCCGTTTCACCTTACACGCTTTTTCTTTCTCCTTCGTTTACTTCGCGTCACGGCGCAAAATTCATTTTATCGCGACAGCGACGACGAATCGATATATCTCGTTCCCGGCACGAGCTCGCAATCCGATAAACGAATGACGAGAAGATTGCAGCCGGCGTGCAACGCAATAAATGGATATATAGGTGCGGTGATCTATAGATACGGGTTTCGTACGTATCCACCGTCACACGTACATACCTGGTGCGCTTGTGTGCGACATGCCAGGTGCTCCTGGCATCGGGGTGCACCCTGTTAACGCGCACAGGCACCGGACAACGCTGTCTCGGGGGCACCGATCCACGAATCTCCCTACGGTTCCCTTAGCAAACTGCCTCGTCGTATTTCTTTTACACGTACGTCGTTTTAACGAATCCTAACTGCTTCGTATTACGTTCGGGGTATCGCGTTTAAAGTATTTCTTGCCTATCGGTCGCCTTCCACGTGTATTTAAGGCAGTACGATTGTTTGAAATGAAATACGATTGTGAATGATATGTAATTTTTTGGAAAACATTTACTTTACAACAATGATAATTAGACTATGTTTCCTGTGGAACTCTAAGCGCGTGAATATAGGGAGTTCAATTTTACAAGATGCGTTCAATTTACACTCTGACGTCTCACGACCAAATAGTTATCGCATCTCTTTGAAGAGATGGTTACTCAACTAAAAGACAAGTTAAGAGTGAGTGCTGTGTCCGTACATACACTTGGGGGTGTGCGTAGATTCGCTAGTGGAATCATAGCTCTATCGATTGGCCATCGATTTGGGAGAGGAGGACTCATTTTCCTGCCCCATTTCAACAGAGAACTCCTCCTTCACACCCGGTGGTGAAGGAAGGTCCCAGGCCACCCTGGCGAGGGTAAGAAACAAAACTCCGGATTAGCAACGCGACAAGGAGCGGAACAAACTCGAGTTGGCCAGCGGAACATACGTGATTTGTTTCCCGAAAACGTATACAATAATCCCTCTCCAATGTTCGCTGGCTCGGTTCTGTGATGTAAACGTTATCGAGGGAGGAGAAATCTCTGAGAAACACCGAGAGTGAAACAAAGTGAAATCTTCAACGTTCATTTGTACCAAAAGTTCTAAAATCATTCAGAAGCCAAGGTAGGAAGGCTCGTTTGTTGATAACGATACGTTTTTTAACACATTCACTTTTAATTCGCGTCTTTTCAGTGCGTTCAATATTTTGGAGCACAGATGTCAGGGAAACGCAAGAAACTAACGTGCACTAAGGCAGATTAATTGGTCGTAGCGGCGTCGCCATTGCGTGTACGCAAACGAAATGTATCGGAAGCAATAGGAAGCGCCCAGTGACGCAGTCTTCAGGAACTTTCGTTAGGTGCGAAGACTGGTAATCGCCGATCGAAGGATGCCATTGGGGCGAAGCATATCAATGAACCCGTTAGCTGGATCCCCAGCCTATTTCCCGGCCGATAAGGAAAATTCAATTTTGACGATCTCGCGGAACAAATGCATCATAACTTCCTAGTCTTCCAATTTCCGTCGGTGGCTTATCCTTCCCTCCGCGTCTTCTGTATTCCATCGGAAAGCGCCGCCTACGGGCCGTATAGACGTCAGCGTAGGTGAGAACCGGCTGGTTCAAAGCACCTCGACGCCTGTGGACGATTGTCATCGATCGGTGCACGATTTCCAGAGCCAGAAGCACAGTCGAAGACGATAGCAGGAGGCAGAATGGCGACGGTGGTCGGTAGTAGTGGTAGGACATGTCCCCTTCTCCGTCGGCCATCATCGTCGTCAGACGCCGTAGCTGCGGGGCAATCGAATTTTCATCGCCGCGAAGGCAAGCCCTGAATATTCATACGGTCGAATCCCTAGTACCTTGCACACGTCCCCCGGTGGTTGTGCCCTAGTGTGTTAACGTATAGGTACATAGCCGCTGGATAATCGCGGTCCTTCCCACCCTTTCCTGACCGCCAGCTGAATTTAAACTGATGTGCCAGGGAGGGCGCGTGATCGCCCTAGGGTGCTTAAGCAAATCGAACGTTCAGGGGTGCACGCTGAGCCAGCCGTATTCTTCGCAGGACGGGATAGCAAGTGAGCCACTGCGCCACGACCGCTATTTATGCCTCTACATCCACCACAGAAGTGGATATTTGCGGCAAATTGCCGTTAATAAACGCGCAATGGGATTATCGAGTTAGACAATTATTAGCGGCTTAACGATCAATCGCGATGCTATTTGTTCTTCGTTACTCGAATGTTTGCTGTTGGTAGGCGTTACCGTGAGACGAGGGAACCTTTTGTGAAGGTACGCGATGCAAGAAACGCGCGGAAAATAATACGAAAGAACTGTGGAAACGCGTACCGATACCTGACGTTTCAATTCTGTAGCGCATAATATGGTCGATTAAAACACAGCAAAAACAGACCGTGACAGGTCGGCTGATGAAGTTTCATGAGATTTGCGAGTAATGTTTTCTTACAAGGTATCTTCTATAGCTTCGCAGGTGCAGCCACTTATTGCTCGGTTTAAGTAGCGATTATTGGGCTGTGAGATCGACGAAAAAGCTAATTCTGTATAGTATGCAAAGCAACAGAGTTATCTGTCACAGTTGATATTTTATTTTATTAGCTACAAGAAGCTGACAGACGATACAAACACGATTGAACGTGAGCCCATATTCGTTGCGTTCTATGGACGATAAAAGCTTCTTTCCGCTTCTTAGATCAACGCTACATTGGAATGTACGTGATCTGTTTACAGTACGAGGACCGAGAAACGAAGAACCACTTTATCGCTGACAGAACGTTGCGAATATGGAGCATACTCCATAACTTTGTAGCTTAGAGGTACGGAAGGAATACTTGCTGAATCTGTGCAAATGAATGTCTATATTATCTTCAGAAGATATCTGTGATCTGGGAACCACAGAACAATATCAACTATTCCTCAATTTCTGCAAGTGCAAAGAAATTTACTTTTTTATCAAGTGAACAATTAATATAATATTTTTGATACAACTCCTCCAGCATACTGCCTATTAAAATGCTTTTCAATTTCTGTTAGTGTAATATACGTTTATACACGTTCCCAATTATATATATTCTAAAGACCAAGTAGTCTATAATTCCGTCTTCTAATCAGAATTTACTTGCAGGGCAATATACCTGGAACGAAACTTATGGCAGAACTAGGACTGACAGAACGATATATGGCACCCCTAGGCCACATTGGTTAATGACGCCCTTAGATCATCTTGGTTAATGGCGCCCTAGGTCGCATTGATTAATAGCGTTCCCTTCGATCGATACATATACTAAATTTTCTTTCTTATATCAACAATGTTATTTACCGACAAAATTACAAGTAACAAAATTCTAAATTAAACAACAAAATAATATTCTCCAAGAGTACTTTCATTTCAAGCAAAAACCTCTCAAGCACAAGAGTATAGTATCTTGGCATCTGTAATAGTATCGATGGAAAATCAAAGAAAATTAAATAAAAAAGTCAACCCCACGTGTTATTTTAAGGTATTAATTATTCCGTAGTGAAAACTAATCTTAAAGTTCGTGTGCATTGCAATGTGCGGCAGGTTCGAAGACGTTAATTAAAATACACGCGGTTTTCTCATCAGAAGGAATTACAGTGTCGAAAATTAAATCGTTCTGCGCCGACCTACTTTCTGCGCGGTTCGTGTAACCGGTAGCCGCGTATTTTTCTTTTTTTTTTTTTTTGTCGACACGCGTGCGTTATCGAGAGGACGAGCGTCGGAGGAAGACGGGTAACAAAAAGCCAAAAAAAAAAAAAAAAAATACGCGAAGAAAAAGTAAAAGAGAACGGGAGCGTAGAAAAATCAGCCGCTTTTCAGTCCAAAGCACTCGACGCTCCTTGCAGCCGGGGGTGCAGCGTGATCTGACGCGCGTGCAGCCGTTAAACCGAGGTGGCGAGGGGTAGGGGAAGAGAAAAAGATTGAAAGAAAAAAAAAGAAAACGGTAGGGAAGCTAGTCAGGGGAGAGAGAAAGAGACAGAAACGACGTCCAGGGAGAACGGAACACGTTCGAGCAACACGACATATGAAAAGGGGGGTAGAACTGGCAGCTGGCATATACGCTCTCCTGTCTTCTACCTGAATGGAAAGAGAAGAGGAGAGGGACAGCAAGAAACAAAAGCGAACGGGGAGACCGGACAGAAAAGAGTGGGGAGAGAAAAACCTGCGATAAAATGGAAACAGAAACGCGGCAGGGAAGAGAAATGGTCGGGGATAGGGAGAAAAAGAAGCAAACGCGGGAAAAGGGGTGACGCGGAAAAACAGAGAAATAAACGAAGACAGATCGGTGAACAGGGAGGAAGAAGGAAAAAAAAATGTAAGAGCTCCTGGAATCGTTGCAAGAATCGAGGGCTCGCGGCCGTCGTTTCTTCCACGAGACTCTCGTTCAAAGTACTCCGCAAATGCGGAGCCTACATCCATTCATGACTTTTTCAAAGGAATCCCCTATCCTTTCATATCTACTTCTTTCTCCGGCTCTCAACGACTGGCCGTGTGGACCGCGGGCTGAAATTATTTAGCTACAGTTTCTGCCCGCTGGCGCTGCACTTATTCTTTCCGTCCTCTTACCTCTCGACGGTTCAAACTTCCTTTTTCGTAGATCGAGATCAATTAAACGCGACTTCAAAAAGAGAGAGTCGATTAAACCTGCCGCGAAACTTGGAAATTTTGCGCCCTCCGAGCGAATTCGTGTCAAATTGGCAATGATTCTTAAAATGAACATTTTTAGACGTTCATCTTTCGTACAACGGAGACAACGTTCGACACCAGATAATATCGTTTTTCAAATGTCGCCTCTCACGCATCAAGGGAAATAGAAACGTTTAATTTACGAATCACGTTCATTTTAAGAATCATTACTGTACCAAGTACTCCGCCACTTTTAATCTTTGGATTATTGTAACTCCAAAAGAAGAAGTGCATAATCTTCCTGGAGTTGTTTCAAAGATGAACTTTAACGTCATTGCGATGCTTCGATCAAATATTTTAGCGAGTGAAAAATTAACGGACGTCAGAGTTTACAACGCCCTTAATATTATTTTAATTTGACACACAGTGGATTTTCTTCATTTTCATTGTGAATCGTTTCGTATATTTCACACCGGTGAATTTACGTTGGACAATAAATCGATGATAACTAGTGCAGGTTTCCAGCGGTGTGGCTGTTTCAGCGTCGACGATGAGATCCATAATTTTTGCCCTGTGGCGGAAGGGATCGTTCGATCACCGTAAGTCTCGAATTGCTTTAAAACGTTGCTTCGAAATGGAAAATGGCCCCGCGCGGACGGGATCGATCGTGTAACAATTGAAACGACTGGCCAGCAATTACAAATTTCGAACGGGAAACGAAGCTTTTCGATCGAGGAACAAAAGTAGAAAAGCTTAAATAGCGAATGATATCTTATCTGGTTAATATCGCGATATCGAATATACCAACTAGACCGTAAAAGTCAAACGAGCCGTTAAGGATTACGAAAGACGATAATCAGTCGATATCGTTTCAAGGATGAACGATCGGTTCAGCGATTAAAATTGATAAAGGGCCCTTGGTGCGCACGAAATTTGAAAAATTGTCCATCAGTTAAACGTTTTATTTCTCGATCCGTTCCCTTTCCAGACGTCCAAACTGATTTATTCGACGCCGTTTCTTCTTTATCATTTCTATCCAGCCATTTTATGTGCTGTCCTTGGAAACGGTCGCAAATTTACATCGATCCCTTCGCCTATCCGAATGCAACGCGTAACTCTACGAAAACGGAATAAAAGTTGTAGAATGGAATTCATCTTTAAAACTCTTAAAAAAAAATTAAAAATTGTGCCTAATAAGATAAACGAATAAAATTTAAATTCCAAATGCGATATTTATCAACTTTTGTGGGAGAAAAGGCACTCTTAATTTTTACAAGAAACATAAAAAATTGCAAGCTCAAAGGACGGCGACGAAAATTCGTAAAGAATCTGTGTCCGATCGTTCGCCATAAAGCAACGTTGAAATGCATACGACCTGTTACTCTTATGTAAGGTTCATTAAATGCAGGAAAACATCCTTCTCGAGAAAGGTGCATTCGCGGATAGGATAGGGAAGATCGATTATTCGATCTTCAGGTGATTTAACACAAACACCCGGCATTCCTACTGAAGCGCGAAGACTATCTTTCTCTGGACCGTCAACCGCGGTAAAAGACCGGAAACGACCGTGCAACAGCCGTAAGTACGTCTAACGGTATACCGTCCTCCTGCTCTTCTCCTCTTATCCCTGAGTTCACGCTCAGTTTTCTCTCCGATCCTTCTATCGGTAACTCTTTCCACGCTAAAATTTACCTCGAAATATAATAAGAATTAATCTTATTTTTATCATTTTTGTTATGTTCCACGTTGCTTCTGTTTGTTATAAAAAACACAAAAGAATGTATACTTCTAGTATCTTTTTTCTAGTTTTTCTACTTGTCGATTCATTGATATTTATTTTTTAGAAAGTATACTTTGTAACGACGATTTGAGAAACAGACTATTTTACTTTAGACGTCGAGCAGAGTATAACAGAAAGACAAAGAAAAGGATAACGGTACATGGAAAATAAACCATCGTGTATCTATGACGAATTAAACTGTTCAGGCACATCACCGTGCCCGTATCTCTAGCTACGACTAAACTGTGAAAGGGTTGAAGTAAATACCAAACATCTAACACAAATTTCAGAGACTCTGTGTGCGCCCTTTAATTAAAGGTACACCAAGAAACACTAAATAGCAGAGTCTAAAGTTGTTCTGCCGAGATGCACACGATTAATTAAATGTTTTCAAATTGTATATATTTCATTTTAGTAACAAAAGTTGTAAAGTGTAGTTTGTATAACGTAAACAAATGAAATAAATATATTAATTTTATATTTGAGGCTAGAAGGTTAATACCATGTGGTTCAAATAAAGCGTTACGATTACTTTTCATGTTTATTTTAACACGTACCGTCAAAATATTGACTCTACTTCCCGAAAATGATATTAACATCGAAAAACTTCTCAGAGTTTTCATGTACCAACCGTAACATGTTATCCGTTAAATCTGAAATCTGTTAGATCGAGGTTTCTATGGATCATGCCCAGGTGCTTTAATGCATCTACAGTTTCTCTGTACTTCCTGAGAAAGTAGTCCTTTGATCCGGGTATTACTTTAGTTCTACAAACAGTATTGCCCGGCTTGCAGTCTTTTGATGTTCTACCGCAGCCGATTGTGCACGGCCTAATACAATGCACGTTATTGGTTTCGCGTTCCCAGGAAAATTGATTCGAATTTCCGTTTGCCGGTAACTCCCATCAATATTGGTTAAATACTACATTGTTCGTTCGTTTCGATTTCGAGTGAAAATTATTTTACCTGACTAACGGACAGATGCTGTATGTTTTACAATTTTGATAGCATTGTGAAAGGAACGGAGTGTACAAAAGCTGTAAACAACGACAGTGCGAGCTTGTTGAAATATCGGGAAGTGACGATGTCAGTTTAATATTTAGCGCACCAAGGCGTTTATTAATAATGTTGGACAGAGAAACAGAAAAATCGAGTGAAACGATTTTTGCAATAAAATTAAAAACGGTCAGAGAAATCTGTATAATCTTGATTGAATGCAAATATTAATAAATAAATTATGAACAAATCGTGCAAAAGGAGATTCAAAAATATAGTTTCCTCCTTGAGGAATGCAACTGGATCCACCTTTATCTTTAAAATATTAATAAATAAATTATGAACAAATCGTGCAAAAGGAGATTTAAAAATATAGTTTCCTCCTTGAGGAATGCAACTGGATCCACCCCTACCTTTAAAAGATCAAAGAAGATAATTTTAACTTCACGAGTGAAGATAGAAGATCCATTGAATGCAATGCGGAACACTTTCAAGCTGATATTGGATCAAATCCGAAATAATTCATCGAGGAATTAGTTACGAAACTTCAAACGAGAGATGAAACGCGAAGACATAAAAACAAAAATGCATTCCACTTGTGCATTGCAAATTAACTCCAATGGAGTTACCGTATGCTTTAAATAATAGCAGTAAAGGAATTACACAGTATATGTTTACAAAACTAGACACTGCTGTTTGAAATATAAAAAAAAAATTAATATCGTCCCTATCGTTACTCAATTTGAGAAAAAAACAACTTCTAATGCTTTTCGTGGTGTTATTGTTGTATTTCCAGTTCGATGCATGAATAAAATGTAACTTTTATAAACAGCAAAATGTGTAATAATAGATGTCCATTTATCGGTTACGGGCGCGATCGTTAAAATTTTTCAAGTTTGCTCGCTAAACAAATATAAAATCATAAAAAGTGCACCGCACACAGGACTCGAAGCGATATTTCAACAACTCCTGAAAATGTTTTCATAAAACTCCCGAAACGAAACAAGTTACGCTACATAACTTTATTTATCACGGTCCTCGTTAAAACAGTATAGAAATATATTACAACGAGAATACGTGAGCAAAAACTGAATCCTCTATCGCGGAATATCGAATTCAGAAATTTACTGGCTCGGAACGCGACACGTGAAGCAAGTCTCTGGGGACTTGGATGAATGTACAACAAAACAAGTTACAGTAGAACTTCGATTAACCAGGATTCGATTTTACAGATTCTCGAATATCCGATCTCCTATTGTAACTGTCATGTTATACGATACTCATTTATTTACAAACAAACTTCATTGTTTCCGAAATGATTTATTCCCGTATCATTCAATATTGGTCAACGGTAGATATTAATTATATATAGTGTATTGCTGTGTACAACAGATCGTTATTAAATCGGGCATTATTGTGTACTCTTCTATACGATGAACTTTTATTAAAACTATGGCAATCCTCGCATACAATATTGAAATAAAGATCCAATAAACCATGAAATTCTATACCTTCCGGAAAATGATAAACCTGCCCGAAAATAATATTAATTTATAATTCGGTCGATTCAAATTATTTATTCTAAATTTGTACAATTCGTCAGATATCAATTAGACAGTGTAATTACATTTCTAGATATTACCATTGTTGTTACAAGCACACTTAAAATTCCATCAATTACGAAGTCCTCTTAATCAAAAGTAAAATATCGAAAGAAACCAAACAAATCGTTCCTGAGACTTATGCTCGCGAAAAGCAGTATAAAAGGTTTAAATGCGGTGATTTTAAGCTAAACGACAAACTGGGCGACCGAAAGAAAAATGAAAAGCGAGCGTTGCTCGAACGACGAGCCAGCACAAACGACTCGTAAGCTTGAAAACGCCTTAAAGTTGATCAATCAACAGTTTCCCGAAGCTTGAGAGCTATGGAAAAGACCCAGAAAGAAGAAAAATGGCTATCGCGTGAACTTTCCAGAGAACGTGCAATTGACAACCGATTCTCCATCTGTCTTTCGCTGCCAGCCAGATGAGAAAAAAACCTTCTGTGGCCGATTGTCTCAGGTGATAGAAAGTGAATATATTACGACAGTAAAAAGAAACAGAATCCGCCTGATTCTTCTATGTTTAAAAAGCGCTTGAGAAACCGATCGCGAGAAGTTGATATTCAGCGAGAGAAGGTGGAAAAGTAACATGACGCGGGAAAGTTAGAGATAAATAAATGTAATATCGCGGTCGTAATACGGTTTTTACCGGTTTTGGCATGCAAATGTCCCACTGTGCGTCGCTGCGTGTCGGTGTAAAACTCACCGCACGCAGACATGGCGTGCTCGTGGCTGACACAAGGGTAAAGTTAAACAAGAAAACGAATCAAACTAACTGCACGACTTCAGATTCCGTCAAACGCCCGTAGACGTCGGAAATTTCTGTAACGTGTTTCGCGTTGCACGATAGAAGCCGGTGCACCACCACACCTCCCGTGTAAAGGCGCCTGGAGCGTAAACGCGATAAAGTAGGTGCCTAGGTAATAACCTGAACATACTAGCCTGCGTTCGCAGAAACTTTCCCCGAGTTCGCGCTGAAGTTACACGTACACGTGGATAGGCAACCCGATCAGACAGTTGACTACCAACTATTGGCTATGCGCTGTGTGTATCTACGAAAAGTGGCGGACAGTAATGGGGATCGATCACTCCTGGATTCCAAACCGTCGTGGGAAATTGAAATACTTCCAGGTTGTTCGAATATCTAAACGATAACGTCTGGACTTTATTAGTCCAAGATTGTGTCGAAACGATTACGCAGATATCGATAGAAATTATTTTTCATGTATGTTTCTGTGATCGTGTTTATACCGAAACCATATACACGTAATAGGAAATCAGTGTTTCCATAAATTATAACTATATTTTATACGTAACCAGACACCAGCAGACACATTCGTCAAACTGAATTTTGTTCACATTAACTACAAGCATTTTATTAAACATTTTCAACTGGCAATTCCCTCCAAACTTCAATAGGTAAACTACAAGTTAAAAAAGTTTAATAAAATGCTTGGTTTTAATTTTATATTAATTTCTGAAAAGATAGAAACTCCGTAATGAAACAGTTTAATAGAATGCTTGGTTGGGCTGATGGTTCAAGATGTAATTCAAATACTACTACTACACACTGTCATATTATCAAACACTTTTTTAAAATATTTACAATTGGCTTTAACTTTGAACATCGAATCGAAATAAATTAAAAAGACATTCGCCTCTATTATACGCGATGTTAAAAATTCGATAATATACGTACATATTCGATAAAAAAAGCGCATCCTCGATTACGGATCGATCGAGAGGATAAATCGGAATCGGAAATAGGAGACGTCGGTGTCTCCGTCACGCTTCGTCGGTTATACCCCGAGTCTTCCTTTCCAGATCCTTCGAGGTCCTCGATACCTCATCGAACCCTTCGCGTCAACGTCGACTACCATTAATATCTTCCTTTTTTTTTTCACCCGCTCCTCGACTCGATAGGAAACGAGTGACGCGAACGTGACGCCACCTGAATGGATAACGAGACGCGTACAGTGCCGAAAACAATTTCGAATTCGGCCCCTGGCGAGGGCAAAATGTCCCCGCTATTCATCGCGTGATTCTCGAACAATGGCGCACTCTCGACCAGGCGTTAAATTGTCGCCGAATTTAACGTCGATACACAGGTGCAAGTTACGTCTTTCCTGTACTTTCTCACGGCCACATTTCGCTCTCCAAAGTGTTCCACGTATCGCCTGCCCGCAAGAAACCTCGACAATTTTTCAATTTCCGAGGAACTTGGAAAATGTACGGAGAAAAAATTTTAATAGTACTAGCTATTTCATTACTGCAATATTGCACTCTTTTTTTTTAATTGTATACCTTTTTATCGTATCTATTTCTTGGAATATTTGGCGTACAAAATTGTACAATGGAAATCAATATTTCGTGATATATTTTACATTTTTGATAACACGTTTCGCAGAAGAACATTTGATCTTTCGAGCTTTTGCGCTTCAAAGTGCTCTACGTATCGCCTGCCCGCAAGAAACCTCGACAATTTTTCAATTTCTGAGAAACTTGGAAAATGTACGGAGAAAAAGTTTTAATAGTACTATGTTTTTCATTACTGCAATATTGCACTCTTTTTTTTAATTGTATACCTTTTTATCGTATCTATTTCTTGGAATATTTGGCGTACAAAATTGTACAATGGAAATCAATATTTCGTGATATATTTTACAGTTTTGATAACACGTTTCGCAGAAGAATATTTGATCTTTCGAACTTTTGTGCTCCAAAGTGTTCCACGTATCGCCTGCCCGCAAGAAAACTTGACCATTTTTCAATTTCTGAGGAACTTGGAAAATGTACGGAGAAAAAATTTTAATAGTACTAGCTATTTCAATACTGCAATATTGCACACTTTTTATCGTATCTATTTTTTGGAATATTCGACGTAAAAAATTGTACAATGTTAAGGAAATCAATATTTCGTGATATATTCTACATTTTTGATAACACGTTTCGCAGAAGAACATTTAATCTTTCGAGGGTGGACACTCTCGATGAGCAAACTTCATTGAGTTACTAATAATTTATCCTCAGGGAAAATTAAAACTTAATTTATGAATAATATGAAATATCTAACTATATAAAAATGATTGATGGATATTAATTAATCCTTGAAATTGAATAATGGAGGAAGCATATTTGGAATACGAATTTATTTAAGAGAAATATTAGTAATTATTTTAATTCTTATAAATGTACATTTTTTCTTTTGAGATGCGTCATTTTTCTAACGGATGAGCGACATTCACACCCGGCAGTGAATTAATATCCAGAGACCCAGCATCAGAAGATAACGCTGGCTATCTTGCGTAATGACGCCGGAATGGTGCTGGCTCGGTGAACTAATTAGGATCAACAACGCGTTGCATTCGCAATAAACGGAAATCAAAATCGTTGCTACAATGATAATGCGTTGCGTCGTTACATTCCGCACAATTACGCCGTTGACACGCAATTAGTGTTAATAGATTGTTTGAAATAAACAGAGAATATCCTTGATACGGTCGATTCTTGACAGAATATTGATTCTGAAATCAATTTTAAAATTCACTGACTACGCTTCGTACAACGAAAAGAAACTGTCTGTATTCGTTGTTTATATTTTCCTGCTACTTCTCGATGAAAAATGATATCCAAAAATACATTTAAATTTTTAAATCGAGAATGTTGATTTTAAATGAATATTGTTTCGTATAAACGTCAGTAAGTATTTACATAATATATTCTGCGTGATAAATTTATACTCGATGTATTTATAATATAAAATTATTGTTGCAATGCCGAGTTGACAAATAGAATAATCGCGAATCATTCACCAAAAATACGTAATTTAACGAAACAAATGCAACTACACGATATAATAAATACGTGTAAATAAACTGTACGGTAGTCGCTGTTTTGATGCAAAGACGTCACAATTAATCGCTGTTTGAGTCAGCCGCGATATTATTAATCGTGCTTCCGTGTAAAAGTTGATATTCTAAAAAAACACATTATACATGCGCGGTTAGCAAAACGATAATGCTATCTAGTCGTTGCGGTAAAAAAGCATCGTTTTAACATAATAAAAATGAATTGAACTTGTAACTACAAATACAGTACGGGCAATTACATACATTACGCATAATTGCAACAGCAATTAAATTCCTCCAGGCTGAGTCATATTTTTAAAAATTCCATTCAAGATATGTGTCCATTGTACCGCGTGACACGTTGATTTGTTAAATATGTTATTACGACGCATATAGAGGCTACTTTAAAAATTGTTACCAACAACATTGAATCGACCAATTAAGTAATAACTATTAAACCTTTCGTCGCTAGGAAATTCCATCTACTCGTAACAATGGATCTTCCTCTTTAAAGTTAAATGCTACTTGAGGAAGCCTCAAGAAAAATACAGGAGTGTCAGAGTGTGTATACGTACACACGTTGCATATACACACCGTGGATCAATACCTATCTTACCTCGTACCTGAAAAGCGTGTCTGATCTGGACATCCACGCTCAAACTCGACACGTGCAAAACGACGGTACAAGCTATTTCATAACGTGTATCGTAAAACAGAAGACTCGGATACTCGTTAACGCGTATGCTTTGTCAAATAATGAAACGGTTCACAAAGAAACGTACAAATCTACTTAACTCTTTCCTGAAAAGGCAAAGCTTCCTACGCGTTCAAAGGGAAAACGGCAGATTTCGCTACACGTTTTCGAAATAAATTAATATTTCAATTTTACAAGTAATTACTGCTAGCACGACTCGTTTTCTACCATATACGGAATCTTCGAGGATACTTGAAATTACCAAGGTGAGCGCGATTAATTTCGACGCTTGCAATTTGGTTTATTAATACGATTATTAATTTACAAAAAAAGTTTACTATTTGTAATAATTTGTCATTGTATTTTTACGTACTTCCCCTCTCCCTTGTTCGAGCAAGGTTTCTGGATTCGTCCCTGGTAGAACCTGTTTCGCGTTTTACGATAAAAAGTAGAAAGGGAAAAATGGCAGACGGTTTTGGGTGCCATTTATCGTACGCAACAATTCGTTCGTAAAATGCAGAATATTTCGTATGTGTCCGTGTAACGCGAATCGACAAAAATTGTGTAATATTCCGTCGGATAAAAAAGTTAAATAGAACGCATGAATACACCGTAAGAAGCCTGTTCTCGAGGCTACACACGCTATGCGGTGGGCTCGAATCGACGACGACGACGAGATGGTGGAAAGCATCAGTGGTCCCGGAGCATAGTAAACTTCAAGGCTAACCGTTCGCCCGTGTACAGTCCCCGACATAAATTACTGACAATGATTCCCCAGCCATCAACGACCATATCCTGAAAACAAGGTGCGTCTCGGCTCGTTTCATGCTACGACGATGCACTCTATGCAACGATACCACGATTCGTGTCCCAACCAAAGAATGTTGTACGCAACGTTACGTCTTGTAAGGTGCAAAGAAGATTAAAACACAGCGATAGAGTTAGATAGGGAACACAGAACGTTACGAATCCTACGTGACTTCTCTCCAGGGAGTATCGCAGAACTTGTCGATCGGTTTGTATAATTAACACGGTGTCTAACAGGTCTGGAAATTCGTTAACGGATACAGTATCTTGGATACACACTGTTTAATGCAAATCGTTGTACCGATTAGAGTATTATTTTTATTCGACTCGATTAGATTTTGATAAAAATTTATTTGTTTCGAAGACACTGCATATAAAAACTATAACAAAACCGCTGAGAACTCGCGGTACGATAAATTATAGCTACGAATTTAAAAAATGTAGATTCATGACGACACTTCTCGAATTCGCCAGCAGAGGGCTACGCTCAACTTTTATCTCTCTCACAAGTGCTCGATTAAATTAATTAAAAAATGATTCCTATCGAAGTTAATCAGTATTTTACCGACAAGAAATTGCAGTTGCTTAAATTTAAAAACAAATTGATTTTCGATAAAAAATTAAGGTCACCGTTATATTTTTAAATAGAACTAGGTATTCGTACTATAATGTATTCGTAATGAAATTATTCGGCGATACATAACACTAAGGCCTCGCATTTGAACGAAAACATTATGAATTCTTTATTAATAGCATAACATTTATTCAACTTCAGGACTAAACACACGAAATAAAAGAAAAGTGCATATAGTTAGTAATTACATTAAATGTTCAAACTGCATTCTACCTTCTACAATACAAAGTTTTATTCTTTGTAATAATAACAAAATCTTATCTGTAGCTTCAATTAGAGAACTTCTTTGTACATTTCTACACATTTTGTACGAATTTTGTAGAAATTTTCCTCTTATTTTATGTGTTAAGTTTTGAAGTTAAATAAATAAGCATTCGTAATGTTTACGTTCATTTGTTTACGTCCAAATGCGAAGCATTAGTGTTATGTATCACCGAATAATTTCAAATATTGTGGCAATCGATTTATGGTAATTTTTCTTTCGATGTCATCTGATGGTCATAGTGTAGCAGGTCGCTGGATTCGTCTCGATGTCGCCTAGAATACTATGCAGTTAAAAATACCTAGTTCCATTTAAAAAAAAAATCGAAACATTTTTTTGTCAGACTATCGAAAGGGACTAGTTCATGCCTCACCCTGTCTCCTCGATCAACTAGCTACTAGTTCACTAGCAGAACATCTCTTCCTACAACTGCAAACCTTCATATATTCAAGAAGATAATCAGTAGACTCCTATTATATGAACTGCTTTGTCCCCCGGTTGGATTCATACAAACGGAGTTCTACCGTATCACTATTGAACAAGACGTAGCGTCTGGAATCTGCGTTTCCAAAATTCTGCAACACGCCGGAGGTAATAAAAGAGAGTCTGTTCGAGAGAACAAAAGAAAACAACTGACATCAGAGTCCCTCTGGGAACGTCACCGACCTTTCTCGTGAAAACCGCAAATCCGACAAAGATCGTCAAGGCTTGCGTTTTTTGAAAATGTGTAACCACTGAATCGTACAGCCACCCTATCGAAGAATTCACTGAGCACCTGTGCAGCCCCCCAAGTGGTCCCGTAAAATATTCCGAAACACCGACAGAAGTCAACGGTCGTGTACTCGCATAACTATGCAAGACCTCGAGTTGCGGGCGAGATTGTTCGTCCGTAAGCAACGATTCGTCGGATTACGGACTACCCACGAATTTTCCGTGCCGTCGGATACAAAGGAAGGGATTTGTTCACCCTTGTAAGAGCACGGGTGGATCTCCCCTCTCTGCCATCACGTGCAACCTATGCGTCTGCTTCTACGCGATAAAAGCGCGTCTTCCCTCCGCGAGAGTGCAGCGACGCGTTTCGCACCTGTTGGAATGCGAAAGAAAAAGAGGGGAGGGGAGGAAGGGAAATGAAAGAGAGGGGTTCGGCCAGGGAAGAAAAGTTTTGCGTTCGATAGGGTCACCCCCGGGTGGTGCATACCTGGGAGAACGTGTCCGAAAACACGGGAAACGGATAAAGTCGAACGGATTAAGGATTACGTAAAACCGTTTGCGAAAGTCGCATTTACTCGAGCTCCGGTGTCTCTCTCCCGGTTTGTATGTCTCCTGGAACGAATCCCGGCGGCCAATTACGCGCAATAAAGCCACGTGAAAGTCCGGCTACGATTTTTCTCCCTTGGCCGTGTGTTTACAACAGAGAAAGAAACTTCGCATCCGAATCCGAATCCGTTGTCGAGCGATATCGCTACGTTCTCCGAGACGCCCGGCGATACGTTAACCACCGACGCGTCATTTTTTTTCTGTCGCCAACTGGTTATGCAACGTACGATCCACGGGGCTGATAGCAATCGGAACGGGGGGATTTCTCGTTGCAAAAATAAATCGAACCTCGAGGAAAGCTTCGTTCCGTAGAGAATTGAAACGAGAATAGAGGATGTTCGTTTGCGCGTTGATATACTGTTTCATAAAACTACAGAAACGCGAAGAAGTAATTTTATCTTGAAAATTCTATGAAATTGTATTAAAATACCCCCTTGTAAACGAGGGAGGGTGTACTTCCGAAAAGGACATCCGATTTTTTTTATATTTTGAATTCTTACATATTTTGATGTGCTAATTACGAGTATAATAGTAAAAATTGGCGGAACTATTATTTTCATAACGGAAACCATGAAAAACTCATAAAAGTCATAGTTCTTTTTATGTACTTCCGTAAATAATGGGAATTTTGAAAAATACTTCAAATAAAAGTTGTAGACCTTATCAAAATACACATTTTATGCCCTATTGATTTTTGTCATAAAGGTAATATTTTCTGAGAAAAATGATAGGTAATTATTCACTTACACGGAGCCACCCTCGATTGCAATGTCCTTTACACTATGTAGAGCTTAATTTTTTTTATTTTTTGAAACGAATACCTTTATTTTTTAGTTTTCGTGCGGTAATTTCACTTTATTTTGTTTTTTTTTTACTGCAAACAATTTTTTAGTTTTTATAATATTGTTCTATACCCTTTGTTTTCGTTTTTTAGGAGAAACAGGTTTACTTTTTATTTTGTATGAGGTTGTTTCATTTCTACTATAACGAACAGTCGTTTAATTTAATATTTAAGTTTAGGTTTAGGTCTGGGTTATTCCTTTTGGGGATGAAGCTTCCCGCAGAGGGTGGATCTCGCTACGCGTGGAAAGTTAAAAATCCAACGATACAGAAAGCACGTGGTTGAGGGAGGAGCTTTTCTGTATCCCTTTCTAGTATTAACTAATGAAATTAACAATAAAACTTGATCTGTGATGGATGAATTACATGAAGTTTAGAACATTCAATATCGTTTCTCTTAAAAACTATTGTCTCTATGACGAAAAATCAATACAACATAAAATGTGTATTTTAATGTCTACAACTTTTATCTGAAGTATTTTTCAAATATTCCATTATTCACGAAAGTAAATAAAAACACTATAATTTTTATGGTTTTTTCATGATTTTCGCTATGAAAATAAAATTTGCGCCAATTTTCATTATCATATTCGTAATCAGAACGCTAAAATACATAAGAATTCAGAGTATAAAAAAAATCGGAGGAATGTCCTTTTCGGAAGTTTATCCACGAGGGATTGCTAAAGTGTTACAATTTTTAAAAGAATAAATTGAATCGAAGAAATTTTATTCCCCAATTTTGATTTTATACCCAACGAACGGGGTCTTGTTAGCCAACCATGCCGATGCACCCTGTGTGCAAAGTGGACATCTCTGCGCGCGGATATCGACTGTCCCTCAATTCCGTCCGAGCAACAAGTCCTGCGAGATTAAATATTAAAATTGCACGACGGTCGCGTTTCTACGTTACACGCGCCTTGCAACTGCCGACATCGTGGCGCTTTAAGATATCAAATATCCGAAACGTGTCCTGAATCTCGCGAAGGAAATCTTATCCGCGCGCTACTTTTGCCCCCGATATCACTCCCTTAATTATCCGGCGTGAAAACTCGCTCGTTGCACGCCGCGGTAATCCTAATCTCGACATCTCGATCGCGGCTACGCCCACGGGTTACACACTATGAGCCAGAATAATCCTTTCGTAAATCGATACCACCGAAAGTACAATTCTACCCGGTGAACGCGCGGTTCCGCGTCGCTAGGGTCCCCAAAATCTGGTCAAAATGTGTAATTATTAAATTCTTAACACGATCACGATAGCATATATTTTTACGATGAATCTCAAGTCATCCTAAACGTACTAGGCAAGGATCAAATAATCAGATTTAATTTTAAAAACTGTTGATTTGTCTCTGTCAAAAAGAGAAAGTTTTCTTTCGTTTGCAAAAACCATCGACGTGCGTGTTGCGTTTCATTTTTCGAGACACAAATCAAGGAGGAGCAAACGTGTCCCTTCCTTGGCTCATTTAGACAATGAATAGGACCGATGGGATCTCTGGGTACGTGACGAATGTTTCCTCACTGACCTTTCTTCATTCTGGCAGTTTCTTCCAAACTGAACAAGTGTTTCAAATAAAGACAAAGTTTAGTCTAAAATGTATTTGAACTGTATGTTTTATTTTTATTCCACCACCTATTTCCAATAAAAACCTTTTCGTTCGACTCCTGTGCTGATTTCACTCGTAAAACTATGTTCCTCTTCACTTAATAAATATCTTATAAAAAAGAAAACGGTTTCTTAGCGATTAATTGCGAACGCTTTGGGAATATCGATGGATCGATCGTTGGCATTTCGACCACGTTTCAGGGAATCTATCGTATCCACGATGGTTCGTTATAATTTTCGACGCGTCAGCGGTAGTCCGTGCATTACATAATTACGCGCGCGTGGACGTCGCGAGAAAAATGTTTCGTCGGACGGTTCAGCAATGGCGCCCGCCGTGCGACAGGGATCCGTGTTTAAATTATCATTTTGCATATTCCTACACATGTACGTTACGTAATAACGCGGGAGAAGAGCAACGGGAAGAGGAAATATAAAGCTGTTCGGGTCCACTCGACGGTAGTAGGACGTGTATGAGGATTTCTCGGGTCGAGTGTACCTGGCCCACGCTGCCCGTTTCTTACTCTGTGGGTAATGGCCTCTTCCCGCCCCGTTCTTCTACCTTCACGCTCGACCGTTCTGGCAACCGATGACAGAGCCTCTAGTACGAACCCGTGCTCGTTCGGTCGTTCGTTCGCTTGCTCGCTCGCTCGCCATTAAACTGGGAGAGAGAAAGATGGACGTTCCATAATGGAAATTGTAGTCTGCGAAAGAGTGACTCGAGACTCTCTACGTACACGCGTATCAAAGGGAATGAAAAACGTCTTCCTCCCTTTGGAGCGGTGATATTCCAATTTTTACACCGTGGGCGCGCCAAATGTTTCGCGTCCTAATGAACGGGAAACAACTATACAGGTCGATTCACACTACTGCACAGTGGTCCAACTATGGACGAAAGTCAAAAAACTAAAGTCTATGTTTAATAAATTCGTATATCCCAAAATGTTAACAAAGCAACATACATTTTAACACTATCCATGACTGATGGATGGTGGGATATTGTTTGAAGAAATCACACTTGACATTTATAGTATTTATATACGAAGTAAATACAAAAGTGAGACGTACTCGCTAAGCTGTTGGAACCAGACTGAGCCGATAGGTCGACTACGTGTATAGCACCTGTTAACAAAACCTTAGATGGCAGAATATGGTGCCTACAATAGCTATTACTGAATTTATTAATTTGTTGCTGAAAATGACACCAGATTGCAATTTTCGGTGCATTTTCTTAAACATATATAAGAAATTGTTTCTGTATCTATTTCATATTTTAATTAAAAAAAAATATAGAAAAAACATTTACTACGATATTTCAGGCATTTCCTCTGAACCAATCAAAAAACTTTACGAACAAAAGTTATATAGCAATTGAAATTGGAATAGTAGAAATTAGCAAAACAATTTTTATTCAACAAAAAATCAAGGTCGCTTCAATTTTTTTTAACAAAAATGTATAATTTAAAATAAAATGCATTTCTTTAAAACAGTGTAAGAGGTCTTAGGTCGAAAATTGACTAGTTTAGAAGCTATGATTTTTGTTCCGAATTCACACACACACTGTTCACTATCGCGAATTAAGGAGTTTTACAATGAGAAACGAAATAAGACTACGAAAGATTATCTGGAACTCGATATTTTAAGTGTATATTCTATAACATAATACACGAAATACAATTATTATACGATGATTATGTTCGGTGAATCGGATTCGGTAAACCCCTATTCGACTCTGGCACATAAATTAGGTTGCACCTAGCCAACAACACGAATTTGTGGTTTGTTAAAATAAACCACAGTAATATATTCGTGATAAATAAATTTTTACTAGCAGCTACAAGGGTCATTCAATAAGCCCCTAAAAAAAGATAGAGAAACAAATTATTTTAGGTAGATTTTTTTTTATTTTTCAACATAATCTCCTTTTAGCTCTATACACTTTTCCAAGCGTTTCTCGAACATTTTTAAGCCATCTAAAAAGTAAGATTTCGGAAGGTCCTCAAAATAGGCATCTGTTTGAGCAGTGACCTCCTCGTTCAACGCGAACCGTTGTTCACTGAGCCATTCTTTTAAGTTTGGAAATAAAAAAAATTTATTGAAGGCGAAATCCGGTGAGTACGGTGGATGTTGTAATAATTCGAACTTTAATTCCATGATTTTGGCCATCGAAACTGCACAGGTGTGCACCCGTGCATTGTCTTAGGAAGTTCCTTGCTTCGATCGACAATAAAAATGAAATCATGTGGTGGATATAACTGAAACTTTGACAGTTGTCTAGTGAATCATGATGCTTACTAAAAACAAACCATTTTTAATAGTACGAGCACCAGATCTTGGATTTTCTAAGGACTTATTGAACGACTATCGAACATCTGGAGAAGTTTATGATTTTATCTTGTTAGAAAGGCTGTTCCAATTATACTTTAATCAAAATATCTGTTGTGAAACTAAAAATAAATAATTAACGGAGGTTTAAAAAGCAACGATTAATTCGTTCGTCGTTTCTTCGTTATTAAAAATGTTTCTTCGACTAAGAATCGTGATGACGGGAATATACACTTCCTCGTGCTTATTTGGTAAAAAAAAACGCAGTAAAGTTTTAAAAATTTTACAATACAATTTTACAATACAAACAGATTAATTGAAATTATTAAATGTAAAAGAGATTCTACAAAATATTAAGCATTAATTTTTATTCATTAATCGTTTCATGTTTAAAGTTTTTCGTTAAGTGTGCTATCATTTTGTCCCTTTATATCTCGTCGATAATTGTATTTATTTAAATAAAAATAGATAGATTAAGGAAGGTTCATTTAATTTCATTCATATGTATCAATAAGGGCAGTCTGAAAATATATGCATACGAAAAGCTGAATTTGTAATGTCTAATAAATAGAAATTACAATAATTTGGAAGTGTGCTATCTTTTTGTCCCAGAGTGTAGGATCTATCAGAAATTCGGAATTAGTAATTCGTACGAGCGGAGGAGAAAGTGACAGAGTGGAGGAAAGGCGGGAGTGGCAGCCGTGAATAGCGAACAAAAGCCACGCGGCAGGGTGAAAATAAGAAGCGGGAGAGATAACGACATCTCGTTAGAGTACCAGTTTCGTCCCTGTAACATTCAGGATCCGCAGTCGCAAGAGAATCGTACCATCTCGTATTTGGTCCGCCGCAGTCATCCTCGTTACCGTATAAATATCTACTTGGCACGATTCCGAATATCCGACTCATCTCTTTGCTCTCGGATCGGCGTTCATCGAGACGAAAAGAAAGGAAGATAAAAAAGAACGGGAATGTTTTGTCTAGACGACTCGGAATCGGGAACGGGGAAAATAGTGCGACATTTACGTATCCAGGATGTTTAACTATAAGTGGACAATCTTCCAAGCTTACTTCATTCGACGTACAAAGTTTATTTTATTGTTTCCTTATAGGCTGTAAAGAAACCTCAAACGCAAATTCCTCGTTCTTGATTTTAGTCTCACATTTACTCTTACACCAGACGATTCGAACAATCATCGAGGTGGCAAGGGTGACGCCTAACAGATGACTCTAAGGGGGACGGAAGCAAAAAGAGGTTGAAAACTACTGTCCCATAAAACTGTCCACCTGTAGTCCCTGGATGAGTTGCTAAATGGACTCAGACTAGAATAAAAAGACCCAAGAGAAAACGTCCTTACTTGCAGTAGTACTTGAAGCCACGAAGGTACCATTTAAGTACCTTTCATCTATGATACGAAGCATCGAAAGAGAATTTCTAGGTCTAACCCCGTTGGTAACAGAGCAATCGGAAGGTAGATAACTCGTGATCTTTGGATCGGATGACTATAAGCTCGAATACAATCATTGCCCACCTGTAGTGAAATACCTTTCATTTATGATACGAAGCATCGAAAGAGAATTTCTAGGTCTAAACCCGTTGGCGACAGAGCAATCGGAAGGTAGATAACTCGTGAACTTTGGATCGGATGACTATAAGCTCGAATACAATTATTGCCCACCTGTAGTGAAATACCTTTCATCTATAATACGAAGCATCGAAAGAGAATTTCTAAGTCTAAACCCGTTGGTGACAGAGCAATCGGAGGGTAGGTAACTCGTGATCTTTGGATCGGGTGACTATAAACTCGAATACAATCATTGTCCACCTGTAGTGAAACACCCTGTATACGAACGTGCAATCTAACCGGCGCTTTCTCGTCCGCGAGCCTGCCTACACGATTCTCGGCTTCGGCATGAATAGTCTGCTCGTGTTGTCAGTATCAGCTGTTCCCGATGACATTAATGACCGGAGAAGAGCAACGTCGCTGTCCGCCTTTAGAAACTCAAACCGTCCTCGGTGACACGAACGGAAGAGCAGACTATCGCACAAAAGCGTAAAACATCGATAGCTTCTAAGAAATCCCAGGAAGATGGAAGAAATTGTTATATCCTCGAAACACATCGTCTATACGCGTTATCGAGCAGCCAAAAAGGTTCGAGAAGACGCGTGTTCTCCGTATAAAGAATTTTCCAATGCACGAAATAAGCAAAAATTAAATAGGACAAGGTGGAGAAAAACATCTTAATCATTGCAGATCATTTTTTATCGTAGTGGAAAATGATTTTAAATGAAGAAGCATGTCGTGTGTCTCCGTCATAGTAAAGTGATTTAACGGAGAATGTACAGATTGGATGCTTTGAGAAGATAACGATGAAAAACATCGAAACCGGCTTTGCCTCGAGTGAAAACAGGAAAATTACGTTTCTTCGTTGAAACGACGATCCGACAGAAAACGTATGAGGCTTTTACGGAGAAAGAACTTGGAGGAAAATGTGTTTGAAACAATTAACATGTTAAATTTGGCATTTAAGACGATCTCCTCTGACCTCTTACGCCTAAGATCTCGTAGAAAGTATGTCAATATAGTGTCAGGCTATAATGGATAACGATAAATACAAGACGTGTTATTAGATACACGCGTAATGGTGTTTTGTTCATGCTTTCTAACCGTACATTTACTTTTACATCCTTTATTAGTCATCTGAAAGATATCGATGGGAGAAATTAATAAAAATAGCTCGTACGATACTTTCTACGATAGAATGTAAATGAGTATATCATGGTACGAGAGTTACTTCTCGGATCGTTTACAGAATCTTAAACCCAGGCCATCTCCGATAAAAGTTTCGGTCGGTGTTCCCAGAGGATCTCGCCCTGGACCGTCCCTCTCTTTTTTTTAATATTTTTATCGACGACCTAATTAACGTTCATCCGTAGCAAGCTTCTTTCGTACGCTGATATCCTTAAGATCTTTCGAAAGATAATTACAACGATGCTCCTAAATTATAATCTGATCTTATTAGAATTAATTATTGACTCATGAAACAGCAACAATTCACATTTTCTTAATGTAGTTACTTCGAGACAAATTTTAAAACCCTTCGCCAATAGTTATACAGGGTGTTCGGCCACTCCTGGGAAAAATTTTAATGGGGGATTCTAGAGGCCAAAATAAGACGAAAATCAAGAATACCAATTTGTTGATGGAGGCAGTGTTACAAAATTATTAACGTTTAAAGTTCCGCCCATACTGAATTTTTTTCTCAAAAATGGGCAGGATTTCCGGGGTATGTCTATTCACCAAAAATGATTGTAATTGAACCCCGCAACCGAAAATAATTTTTCCAGAATGATTTGAAATTTTTGAATTTAATTGTTAATAACTTTTTAACAAAGCCTCCATCAACAAAGTGATATTTTTAATTTTCATCTCATTTTGGCCTCTAGAATGTCCCATTAAAACTTTTCCCAGGAATGGCCGAACATCCTGTATAACTTCTTATTTTTTATTTTTATGTTGGTTTCGTACAAAACAACTCCGAAAGCCGACGGTCTGCAAAATGCCACCGATTTTAATATTTAACAGGCCCGTGATCGATTAATGGAAGTATAAGAAAACGACACGCGGTGAATCATCGCTGTACACAAGGTTTTAGGTGTATGCGTGTCGAGGCAAGAAGAGGGTTCATAAATTTCAAGCAGAAGTCAAAGTTTGCCAATTAGAATAATATGAAAACCTCTTGGTTCTCGGATTTACATGAATCGTCTATTCGCGCTACCGGTATCAACTCTTGCTCGTGACAAATGACCAGAATGGAATAACGCCAACTTTGCACTCCGCGATTAAGATTGTCGAGCATGCCTAGGATTCTGAATAATCGCCAGCATACATTATGCATGGATACAAGTGGAAAAACTTCGATTCGAATTCAGATCGGGTCTAGATACGATCAAAATAAACGAACTTTTGTTTATTCTTCGTATTAAGACAAGCGCGGGTAAAATGTTGGCTAAGCAGATTAAGAAAATTATACGCGACGTTCGTGTGCCCACAACGTGTTTATTACATATGCAAATTGGTTACCCCCGAGTTCCAATCGTAACATATTTTTCGAATGGAATGCGTTATCGTGTCAACTAATTACCATCTTTATAAATATTTATGTCGAAATAATATGCAAATTGCGAATACTCTGTAATTATAACTGACATAATTCAGAGAAAAATCGCACGGAACATCAGAACGGTATGTTCGAAAAACTATTACGGAAAAGCGCGTATTAACCTTAGATATTTATCCGCGTTTACGAGCGTTACGGTAGACAATATATCATTACTTTCTCTTTTTTCTCTTATTATTATGTACATTTTCCATAAATGCATCTTTTTTCGTCTTTAAGAAACCCGTAAATGTTTATCGAACGTGGATCGCGCTAAAGGTTACCGAACATACTTCTTTCGCAAACGTGGCGCGCTTCTACCAACAATTTTCTTTCCTACGATACATAGTCGATAAGTAATTCATACCTTAACACTAGTCATTTTGACTGGTCTTGCAATTTCAATTCAAAATTCCTACTGCATGTAACATTTTCTTTCCGAAATGATGTCATGACTTTTGTGGCTATAATTAAAGAATCAGTTCTGTGAACTTTATATTATTTTTTATATGTATTCGTAACAAATATATTTTTTGTTATTGACACTTATACCAGTACCAGTCAAAATGGCTGGTATTCCATGTGATGAAATGACATTGGAGCAGCTACAATAATTTATAAGTACTGCAACATTTTTTCAGAACAGAATATATGATAGTACGTGTAGCGGCCCTTGTAATTGTATATTTACATTCGTTTCGACAAAAGAAATCAGAGGAGTCAACGTTTACAAAGAGACAAATTCGCTTTAGTTTCAACAGTTCGGGATAAATTTATTGAAAATAGCCAAAATTGCTTCAAACCAGGAGCTGAAACTTTTTTTTCCGTCGAAAAATTTCACACCTTCTCGAATTATTTTCTAGAAAGTGGGTAGGATTTCGAGGGTATGTCTATTCACCAAAAATGATTGCAATTGATCCCCGGAACCGAAAATAATTTTTTTAGAATTAATTAAAAATTTTTTTTTTCGTCGAAAAATTTAGGCACCTACCCCCTGTCGATTTTTCTTAAAAATTCGTTATTCATTTTTAGTAATTTTGTTTGACACCCTACAGAAAAGTTGTCTAATACTTTTTTGTAGGTACCCATGAGCTCTACTTCAGAAAAAAGTTTCATTTAAATATATTCACAATTGTAAGAGTTATGGCTGTTTGAAAATTGGACCATTTTTATGGGGTTTTTCTCATTTTGCGGGGTCAAAGACCAACTTTTCGAATATTTTTGCGACTTATACATATTCTCTGCCAAAATACGCGTAGTTTGCTTTTTTAAACATTAAAATTGTCCAATCCGTTCAGAAGTTATGACGTTTTAAAGATTCGCATGAAAATTCGGGCAGACATTTCTGGCCAAAAATTATATTTTCAGTAAGGAATTTTTTTCTCGAAACTGAGTAGGATTTCGGGGGTATGTCTGTTGACCAAAAATGCTTGCAATTGACCCCTGCAACTAAAAATAATTTTTCCAGGACGATTCGAAAGTCTTTTTTTTCACCCAAAACTTTCAGCACTTACTCGAATTTTTTTCTCGAAAGTGGGTAGGATTTCGGAAGTATGTGTATTCACCAAAAATGATTGTAATTGACCACCGCAATCGAAAATAATTTTTCCAGAACGATTTGAAATTTTTGAATTTAATTGTTAATAACTTTTTAACGAAGCCTCCATCAACAAATTGGTATTCTTGATTTTCGTCTTATTTTGGCCTTTAGAATCCTGTATTAAGATTTTTTTTATTAATTGATAATGTCAATAAATCTATTCATGTATTACAATTAATATTATTAGTCTTTCTTTTTAACTTTTTAAAAGTAAATAAAGATTGGAAACCCCACTAAGCACTTTTTCTAAAGACCATTCTGACTGGTTTTGGTAGAAATAGGTATACTTAAATAGCTGGTAAATCTAGCATTAAATAGGTACAGTAGAGCGACGACTAATCATTTTGTACCTATAATAATTAACCTGTATACGTTATATTTGTGTACCAAGATCTGTGGGCTCGGTCTGTAAGCCTACGATCTCTGTAGGCTCGATAATCGACTCGATGCGCGTTTAAAGGACACGCTGCGACCCGATAGTCGACAATAATATTTGGAACGTTTTCTTTCAGCGCGATAGAGCCTCGCCGTGAGCTCAAGCTTACCGTGGTCGGCCACCACGCGTCGTTACGTTCGAGTCGTAGGGCCCCTCGGGCGAAAAGCTCCAAACCGGTTCCCGAGCGTAAAGAATGACTGGGTAGCCGGTCACCGTGTATACGACTCGCCACGACTTTCTAAACTTCCGTCGCGCACGTACACGAACGTACACGTACGCTCGACCGTGCGCTTTATTTTTCATTTTTTTTGTTTCTTTTCTCCTTCGACATGTCACGGTAGAAACGGTTCGGGAAGAATTTGCCTCGTTAAGCATTACTACGAGGAGCCGTCGTGCGCGTGCATACGTGGCTAAATGGCACGTTGCTACGGAAATATTCTATTTACCACCAGAATACGATGCATCGTAAAGCACAAAGAAAAATGGAACTGTCGCCGAGCGAGTCGGAACACGCAAAATAAAATTTATCGACTCGATATCGGTAGATAAATCAATTAATCTAGAATTCACTTTTATCGATACGGACACAACCGATGCCTTTTGCTCTTTCAACGTCACATTCGTTCACTAGTTTGTTTACATCGTTGATAACATTCCAAGCATGCATACCAAAGAGGACGCTATTGTATCGTAACAAACACGTTGTTCGCACGAACTTTGTCGTACTCCGAAATTTATTCATGTTAGATTTAAATCATTTCCACCGAGCACGTGCATCTGTTGTTGGATCGAACGAATCGAGAATCGAGGAAACAAAAGGGAAAAATTCCGAAAGAAAAGTATATGAAATTGTCGGCGTTAGTTTTCTATGATGCACGCCAGAGGTTACATGCCACATCGACGTTGGCGTCGTTGCCTGCACACGTGTATTTACTATTTACGACAAAGGGTATACCAGACGTACGAACGAGAATAAATCGACCGTTATTGTACTTCGTGCCAAACGCCGCGCAACTGTTACACGCTAGTAGCATTCTTAATTGCGGTAGACAACGGTACGTATTCACGACACTTCTTCTCTACCGACTGACAGACAGTTAACGTTCGTACTCCGAAACAGTGATAGAAGACCCTGTACGGTTCTTAGGGTCTTCTATCACTGGCACTTCGCGCCAACGACTCGACAATGGCGCCTTTCAAAAAAAATTAAAGACGCTGCTCCGAAATAGAAAAGTGACTCTTTCGAGTGGATAGACTTACCAAAACTGTAGACCGAATCGGCGCGGACGTGTGCTCAGCCAGAATCAACAATCCTCCACGCGAAGATGTAACACACTCACAAATAAAATTCCCAGTGGGGTGTCTACCAGAAGCTCTTCCTGGTATAACCTACGCGACAAGAAACAAATCTTGTCACGTAAACGAACGTTAACACAGAAAAGTAACACTGAAAACACCACCGAATATCCACTGTCCTGTTTATAGGACGTCCCACGTTATTACGGTTTCCCTTGCGATGGCCGCGTGGGCGCGAATCGCGGCACAAAACAAAAAAAAAAGAAACGAGTTTCGTCGGCACGTAAAAGCCTCGGTAGCTTATCGCGAGAAGCTACATGCACAGGACGGAACGAAACAACACGCGCGCTGCTCGAGACGCAACTGCCGCCACTGCCGGTTCTATTTCCCGCTGTACCCCACTCCTTCACCCGCGATCCCCTCCGTTGTCCCACAGTCAACCGTTCTCCCCACCACGCTGTCCTTTCTGACCATTCTTCGGTCCCTTCTTCAGCCTTCGACGGTTCTTCGATACCTACGCCGCGTGTAACAGTATGTGTTTCTTTCGAACACTTTCTTCCATCGCTTGTTCATAAACAAATATTGCCGTAACGTGGAAATCTTTAATCGCGTGCCTTTCATTAACGACTTGTCTGTTAAAGAGCCGTGACCGTGTCGCGAAAAAAAAGCAGCTCGAACGACAAATTCTTTTTCCCGTGGACTCTTTGTACTCCTTGCGCACGCGATTTGCTATACGTAGGCAGTTTTATTTACCCTTATAGAGATAACTGCTTTCGCGATAATCATTTACCTCTACTACGATAAGATAATGTTTTTCTAACACCCACTTGCTCTTATTGAAGCACGTGTCGAATAACTATACACATCCACGTGAGTTTTTAATTTCATACGGTTGAGACCGTAATTTCTTAGAACCTTTTTACGTTGAAAGAGATTCGTATTCGGTTTCGTATATAAATACAATATAAGCAGAGGAACGTTCGAGTATCTTTTTCTTCAAATTATATACCGCAATACGCTGGACGCCCACATGTGTGTGCAACGCATAGGCTCCCTAGTGGAGACCGCGGCGGCATGTGATACGGAGTACAATTGTTCAGCAGACTGCGTGACGCTATACGCCAAGGGCGTGGCAGAATGTCGAAGTTGCTGATAAAGTTAATTTAAAAACGTAATTCTTTATTCTTACAAAAACAGTTTCACGCGTTTATATCTGATGACGTGAAACGTTAAGCGATCATTGATGATTCTAATACCGGTAAACCGATGTCCGATAAATCTCGAAAAACAAAAATTAAATATAATCGTAATAACAAATGTCGCTCGCCTGTAGTCTACTAGTACATGTATTTTGAATTACGTAATATTACATTTTATGTTCAGAATTTTTATATATTATTTTTGCACCTGAGTGGCCAACGAGAAAGAAACTCTTTCCACAATCTTATTTTTTTGTTTATATTAAAACGGCGCAAATGCAAATACAATTGCAAAAATTTAATGAATAATGTATTTTCCCAATGCCTCAAAGGATTAAAGCAATATTATGAACATCAAAGAATCTACGTATAACAACAATTTATTGCAATTTATCGTGAGGATGGGAACGCTTGGAAGGTAGCTTTTATTAAAATTTACCTTCAATTTATATCCTATTATCAATGTTTATCAATATTCTGTTATACAAATTTATCCGAAAGCTAAATATAATTTGGGTCACAGAGGGTTAACGCTATGCGATCCGTGTCAATTTTCATAACCGTCCATTTTCCTAATTCAACTACACTTTGGTACAGTTAGAACGAATCATGCATCATCAAGTAGTTAGACAGAACCTATTTCCTGAATACTATGATTTGACACGGATTACAGACAGAAAATCGTACGCGGAACAAATCTTGTTTTTACGAAACGGCTTTGCATATTTCGCATATCCACGGAAGAAATCATCGTCGTAGAAAATCGTGGACAGATTTTAATCCTTAATACGCGACCGGTGGCATAAAATTTTGCTTCTTCCTCGAAGTAGCTTAGCGCGCTGCTTCGAGGTATAGTGCAGCCGTTAGTGCTCGAGCTGCCGCGTAACCTGTTCTCATTTTTATCGTCGGCATCAGGTTTCAGCGCAGGTGAGCTGCGAAGGTGCTGAGCCGAGTCCAGCGAACCAGCTCGTAGTTCTCGAGCATTTCCTTCTACTTCATCGTAGAAACGCATTGACCTTCGAGACAAGATATCTACGATCAATGCGAACGTTGCTGTATTATCATTATTCGACAGCACAACCGGGATTATACGTCTACCCAACAGCCGCCGACGACTTAAACTAATTGCAAGAGCCAAGCGTTTTACCCTCTCTGAAACTTAAAACCACGCTTGGGGACGGTCCGCTCTCGTCAGCCAACACTAACCAAACGAAGTCTCAAGTATACGCGGCACCGAATATTCTTACCCAGTATTTATATTCGTTAAACGTGCTCGAGGGACGTGTTTGACGAATTACTTTTTCGCACAAGCTCTTTTTCACGTTTGTTTGACAATGGCCATAGACCTGAATTTGACGAGCGTTTTTTATGCTGCGCGTCTGGCTCGCAAAGAGAAAATCAATGGTAAGAGAACAATTGGTATAGAATAGTAAAGTGTATGTCAGAGTTGGGCTAATTTTATTCACGAATAACGGACAAATATGTTAAATTCATTCATAAGCTAGCTTTTCACTACGTGCTAATAATTTTTTGACTCGCTAATTTTTATATAAAATTGATAATACATAGTTAATATTCTTATGAAGAATCACGAACGAACTTATTACACAAATTAATATCAATATCCGCGAGCACATCTTATATATTCTTGGCTTGATGTCGAACATGGGAATCGATTACTATTAGCCATTAGCCG